>NC_051161.1:136009154-136042740 GCF_013339745.2 Dermacentor silvarum | reverse complement strand
TCTAGAGGCTGACTGGCGATGCTGAATTCTTGTTCCCATGCCAGGCCATTCAACATTATCATTGTTTTCTGAATATTATATTCATGCCCCACTCTTACTCTTTCTCGCTTAAGGTACTCAATCATTTGTTGTAATTCGTCCCAATTGTTGCTGAATAGTCAACGAATCTGAAAACGAAGGTGGCCAGATATTCGCCGTTGAACCTCACTCCTAAGCCTTCCCAGTCTAACAGCTTGAACACTTCTAAGCATGCACTGATACATTGGAGAGATTGTGTCTCCTTACGCAACCCCTTTCTTGATAATATCTTTCTGATTTTCTTGTGGAAACGAAGGTAGATGTGGCATCCTTGTAAATATTTGCCAAGATATTCACGTATGCCTCCTGTACTCCTTGACTACGCAATGCCTCTAGAATGCTGCTATCTCTACTGAATCAAATGCATTTTCATAACAGATGAAAGCCATACAGAGAGGTTTATTGTACTCCGCAGAATTCTCGACTACCTGATTGATAACAGAATGGCATCCAATACGCCTTCCTGAAGCCGCCTGTTCTCTTGGTTGATTGAATTCAAGTGTTGCCCTGATTCTATTGGAAATTAGCTTGGTGAATATTTATACAGTACTGAGAGAAAGCTCATGGGTCTATAATTTTTCAATTCTCTAACGTCTCCCTTCTTATGGGTTAGTATAATGTTGGCATAATTCCAGTCCTATGGTACACTTAAAGTCATCAGGCAGTGCGTGTAAGGCCCACAAGCTTAAAAGCATGATATCTTCTCCATATTTTATTAAATCGGCTCTGGCCCTCTTCTGTACCACTATTCGTACAAATAACTTTGTCGGTGAGGAATGAGTTCAGGTCCTTGGCAAGACTGAACGTTGTAATAGAATTCTCTTGTGCGAGCGGGCGTCACGCGAGAACCCGTTGCTTCTGTAACTGGTCAAAATTTGGGCGTATATTGAGAACTTCAGCAAAGCTTCTGGGGTCTCCCGTCTGGCTACGTCTGGAAAGCATCATCATCCATTCCTTTAAGCATTTGTTTTGACTTGTCTATTTCCGTCATCAAGGAGCTCATGCACTTGAATAAATTGACCACGTCTTCGCGTTGCTAGTAAAGATCTCATCCTGCTGTTGCACCCGCCCACGAAGACTGTTCTGGGCGAGCTTGCGCATTGTGTTTCGGCTGAAGACTTCCCGAAATCTCGAAATAAATGCAGACCAGGTGCCCATGTCAGCTTGGTGGTAGTGTAACCAAAGACTGGCTATTCCCGTCATATATAGATGACGCTACGAAGCTTTGTTGCGTCGTCCGACTTATTGCAGGCACTCACCCTTTGAACGATGCAAAACTGTCATTATCTTACAGTAAATTATATTTAGAAGTTTCAAACCACAGTGCAGATTCTGCAATGAAGTAGCCAATATGGTATACATGGTGTGGACGTGCGAAGCAATATATGATAGCTCAAATACGATAGAATCCTGGTAGGCCTTACTACGCAATCAGGACAGCAAGACTCGACGCGAAATCATCAGCCAAGCTCTAGCTGCAGCTGAGTCCTTCGGGATCCCGGCCGACGGATAGAGGTGCCGCGGAGGAAGAACATCTTCTGCGGCGTTAATTGACTGCTGGAAATAAATGTAATTCTCTCTCTCTCTCTCTCTCAACGTCTTCGTCGTCAGTACCGCTGAAGGTCACGGTGAACCCGCCGCGGTGGCTCAGTTAGCTAACACGTTGCGTTGCTGAGCACGAAGTCGAGGGATCGAATCCTGGCCGTGGCGGCCACATTTCGATGGAGGCTAAATGGAAAAACGCCTGTTTGCTTCCGTTGTAGAGCACGTTAAAGAACCCCAGTTGGTCAAAATTAACCCGGAGCCCTCAACTACGGCGTTCCTCATAATCAGAACTGGTTTTGGCACGTAAACCCCAGAAAAGAAGAAATAGAAGGCCACGGTAATACAGTATCCCAGAAAACACAACGGTCGGAATCTGGCAAGCACCTTGTCGGACGGCTTGATGAGGCACTGCTGAGACGAAAGGCAACGTGCAGCTTCAAAATTCGTTCAAAGAATCCCTCACTTT
The DNA here is from genome assembly GCF_013339745.2 of Dermacentor silvarum. NCBI lineage: Eukaryota > Metazoa > Arthropoda > Arachnida > Ixodida > Ixodidae > Dermacentor > Dermacentor silvarum. Next base: position 136,040,651 of record NC_051161.1, on the reverse strand, counting down.
CCACCAAATAGCGGGGATTTATTGATGGGTACGATAAGCCAGCGAACGCATTTCAGGAAGAGCAGGGGAGCCAGACCAACTTTCACGTTCAATCGATGGCGGCGGAGAGACACGGAACTATACAAATTATCAGTCATAGCAGTCCGAAGTTATTGCGGAAAAACTGTGCAAAGTGAAAGCAAGCAATTTGCCCTGCATAATCTAGTAGTCAAGCACTGCCATGCACTGTGCAGGTTTTGAGAGAAGAGATGAGTGGATTCGTGTTTCAAGCCAATGGGAACAATTGATGCAACTATAATGCAGAGAGCTAATTCATCCGTTTCCCTACTATAAAGACGTTTGTTCGGAAGAAATAACTGTGAAAGATTGGAGTCGACAACTATATAACGTTCTACGACAGTCGATGACTCAGAGTGATAAGGAAAATTAATTGGGAATTGGATGTTCTCAGAAATGAAAAATTTCTGTGGACGAATCCATGTGAGACGAATCCAAATTCACAATGTGAGAATTTTAATAATTGATATTGTCCCGAAGTCTACCATGCGTAAGGTCATACCAGGTGCTGAGGCTCCATAGGTGCCTGTAAAACGATGACAATGTGCTGTCTTGCAGGAGGTGTGTTTAAAAGGTATCGAACATTCTTCTTTCCCACGTAAACGTTTCATGTACTGGAGGCTTCCTTCGGTACATATATGGAGAGGACATCCATGCGCATGCGTAATTTTTTTACGCCCGCAGAAAGCGTCCGTGGCTGGCAGTCGGCCTATGAGTGAAGACGTGTAGCGATGCTTGTCGGATTCCAGTAAGTTATAAAATGACGGAAAAACATGAGCAGCGATATTGCATCAAATTTTGCCAAAAGTTTGACGATACGCAAGTGAAAACCATTCGGAAGATTCAACACGCTTTTTGCGAAAATGCCATGAGCCCCTCATGGATAAATGAGCGGTACAACCGCTTCAAGGACGGCCACACATCAGTGGCTGCGAGCCGCGTTCAGGCAGACCCTCAATAAGCCGAATGAGAATTTCATTGGCCAATTGTAGACTTTGGTCAAGGAGGTTTGTTGTATCAAAGCCTTCCGAACGAGATAGGGATTAGTACATGCAATTCTAACCAAGGATTTGGGCTTCAGGAGAGTGGCTGTCAACTCTGTACCGAAACTGCTAACAATGGAGCCGAAGCAACAAAATCTGGAAATCGCACACTACCTGCTCGACACGTAAACAATAACCCGAGCTTTCTGAACACCCTTATCAAAGGCCGTGAGTCGTGGGTTTGTGGGTACCATCCGCAAACCGATGTGTAGTCGTCACAGTGGAAGAATTCGACATCCCTGTTAACAAAAGACGCACAACCAATCCACAGCAATGTACAGGTCATGTTGACCGCTTCATGACTCCCGTGAGGTGGTGCGTCATAAGTACGAACCGCAAGGCCAAACCATCACAAAGGAATACTTCCAGGAGGTACTTCGTCGGCGTCGTGATAATGCGCGGCGCAATCGACCGGATCTGTGGCAGCAAAACATGGAAGCTCCATCATGATAATGCATCCGCCCATTCTGCGCATATGATTCAGATTTTCTCCGCCAAACACAAAATTCCTGTGGTTAGTCAGGCTCTCTACTCCCCCGACATGGCTGCGTGTGACTTCTGGCTATTTCCCAAGCTGAAAACTCCAGTGAAAGAAACCGGATTTCAGTAAAGAGAAGACATGATCCGGTATGCCATGGCCCGGCTGATAGCTATTTCATATAACACTTTCCAGCAGTGTTCCTAACATAGATGGGAGCGCTGGAAGAAGTGTGTGCTTTACCAAGGACACTAATTTGCAGGGGTGTACAGTTTTGCACCCCCTAGTCAATAAATGTATTTCTGCTGACCAAAGGTTTGATACATTTTAAACGCACTTCATATGATTGAATAACGAAATTGTTATTTCAACTCGGCCGTGAATTAAGGAAGTTTCTCATAAAGTCAAAATTCTTCCTAGGGCGTCAAACATAGAAATATGCCATAATTTATGCGGCGATTGTAACGCGATTATTAAGGCATACATTTCCATCCAGGGAGCAGGAAACGATGACAATAAAAAGCACTTTCTCATTTCGGGATGAGCGCGGGAGAACGAAACCACAGGCGACATATTATGAAACGGGCCCCATTTGATTCGTGGGTATGAAGCTTTAGATTTCACTCTGGTGAAAGTGTTTTTCTTTTCTTCTTCTTGTGCGCTACAGCGACGGTAACTAATATGAGGGAAAGCCCAAATCATTTTGAACGGACCAGACGATGCCTAATATAGCTATTTTATTTATCCTTGAATAGCCGCTGCCCCAGCCACTAAAAGCATAAAGATCAATTAAAGAGTTTCCAAACGCAAGCCGGTGATTGCATGAGTGTTAATCGCTGACCTTAGCATGTTCCAAAGCATCAGCTTGTAAATGCTTGCGCGGCCACGTTCAAGTATCAGCTGAATACTCTTGATGAGCATTCAGAATGGTCAAAGTTAATCTGAATGCGTCGATTGAATTTTTCTTCGGTCGCGTGCTCGCTAAGCAGTGTGTTGTGGCGCTGTTGTCAACTGCGCAAAGGTTCAGCGCAAGGTCCCCAAATCTACAAGCGTCTCTTTAGAAGCACAGAGGGATTTGTCACATTGTTTTCTCGTGTTACGAAATGCGATACATCACGCAAGTACGTTTTCGCCATTTTCAGAACTGGACAAAGTAAACTGCTCCAAACATTCGGAATGAAACACGTAACGACGGGGTAAAGACCAGCCTGCAGGCGGAGACGTACACAGGAATGGTTTGCAAGTCAACGCCATTTTTGCGTGCGCCTTTACTGCTCTGTATGTGGTACTGTTTCGAAACAGGATCCGTTTGCGTACAAATACATGCAAACGGACCCAACTGTGCTCCTCACTGCCAATTTATAATGAAAGCATGCTTTAGGTTCCGTCAGAGCTGAATATATGACCTTAGTCGAATGTACGGTCCCTTAGAGTGTACACAAGGGCTCATAATTAAATTCGTTATAATCAAGCGACAGCATGCAGTACTTATCTTATGTCAGCCATATAGCAGGGTACATAACTGGCCATATAGCTAGGCAGATTCACGACACTCAATGTGGCCCCGCAGAAATGTGCTATAACAGTTCTTATCGCGTTTGTTATAATCATCAGTATCATTCTGCTGGATCCATTACAGAGGCGAAATATTTTGAGGAGTGGCCTATGACGTAGGCATACGATTATAGGAAGGGATCCAGCATTTACATTGCGTTAGCGCAGTTTCAAGACCAGTAGCCATATTTTGGAAAGTGAGTATCTGTTTGAAAAGATAAGATTTCCATTCATAGCAGCCTCGCTTTAATTTATTGTGCTGCAAATAATGAAATAGCAAGGATGGCCAATTTAAAGTAACTGTTTACGATCAGGATGCTCGCAATCACTGCACAAAAAACATTCGCAATGCCTACCCAAATAAAGCATACGTACACCTTGGTGCCATGCCGGCCCTTGAATTTAAGCAGGTAGGTAACTTCGGTTTTCTCGACATTCACTTCTGTTCGTTCAGCGGTCTGACATTCGAAGATACCATCGTTGTTAGAGTCACCAAGCATCAAGTATTCTGGTATGCTTGCAATGAACTGCAAAATGAATAAAACGTGATTACGTCATTTCGTAAAACAGTGCGAAAACAGGAGCATTCAAGTCATAAGCGAATTCCTAGGAATTAGCAGCGAGCGTGCGAAAATAAAGAAAGTGAAGGAACCGCTGCTACAATAGCATGCCAAAAATTATTTTCTCAGAACTCAAAGAGGAGGGCACTGCGATCGCCGAGGAGTGCAGACATGCTTACGTCGGCTCCGTGTTCGTGAAATGATTTTACAGCATTTTCTTTCGTCTTGTTGCCTAATTTTTACACCAGTCGATCCGTGAAGCTACCAGGACTCTGTGGACACCTCATTTTCAGTTGGGACATTCATTTTCCTCTGCTGCGAACATTTTTGCGGACCGACCACGTAGCCGCCGCGCGTGCACCGGGCTTCCAAGTGCACCGGCTGCGTGCAGGCTGCGTGGTGCGCACTCGCAGGAGCTCCGTATCGCCGATCGAGTTCTCTGCCCCATCAAGCTGCATGGATGTCGAAGTGACCGCCGAGATGGGCTGGCGAACAACTCGCCTTCGCCAACCGGCTAAGCTGAGTGTCGACTCTTCACCCGAAAGTCAGTCCACTCAAACCTCAAGCACTCGCTCTCGCTCCAAGACCAGGCCACTAGTCAAAGCGCAAGTTCTCAAGGCTGGACGCTTGCCTCCGCTACCTTCCAAAGAAATCAAGATTATCATTCGCCCCAAGCGAGCTCTCAACATCGCCAAAATTGGTAGTCCTACCGTGACTACAGCCGTATTCCAAGCCGCACAGCTCAGCCCAGCACATATTCAACAGGACACCGTGTGCCCCAACACCCAACAAAACATTGTCGTTGCCAGTACGCCAAGGCCGCAGAACGCCGACAGGTACGTCTGCATAACATCCATTCAAGTCAGTGGGGTCACGCACGATGTTAACGCGTATGAGACGGCCGCCGAAGACACCACGAAGGGAGTCATCCGCGAAATCCCTCTCTCCGATACCCCACAGCAAATCAACGCCAATATCGTAAATACGTGCAACCCACTCGCACTAGGTGCAAAACGCATTGGAACGACAACCATAGTTGTCATCGCCTTCAGCGGCCCCGACGTGCCATATCTGGTTCGTTACGGAGCCACCTTAATCCCATGCTCATTATACCGCAAGCAAATAGAAATTTGCTACCAATGCGGCCGCCTCGGACACACATGGATGTCTGCCCTTTTCCCAATAACAAGATCTGCCGAGGTTGCGGAGTCCGCAACCCACCTCCCGACCGCACGTGTAACCCCAAATGCTCGCTATGCAGCGGCCCTCATGTCACGGCAGGCAAATCGTGCACGGCTCGCTACAAGACACCGTACGTTATTCGCAAGCGCATCGGGGAACGCCGAGCAGCAACGCAAGTAACCCTTCAAGAAAGTGACTTCCCGCCCATGAACTACAAGCACCACTCCAGATCCCGGTCTCCATCACGCTCGAGGCAACATTGTTCCCGGACCCCTTCACGTTCGAGACAGCGCCGTTCCCGATCCAGATCTACTTCTACGCCACCCGCCAAGCCTCCTACTAACAAGGTGAGCTTCGCAGAAGCCCTTAAGGGCGCCTCGCGATTTGGTGGCAACACACCTTCCCCACGGCTCACTAACACTAATGATAATGCAGAAATAGCTCACCTTAAAAAGAAAACGCCATTATGCGCGACCTAATTCACAAGTTCTCGCAAGGGGTTCGCGACCTCAAACAATCCAAAATACCTGCTCCTACACCACCCGCCGAAGCGTCCCCCTCCTCTAGCCACGACGCCCCACTGACACCGGCCCCCAAAAAGCGGGCCCTTCAAAAGGGAGTCGCGGGCCAAGTGAGCTCAGAGGTTAAGGACATGCTAGTCTCACTACGAAGTGCGATGGAAACATTCCAGAATGCATTCGAATCGATACAATATGCCCTTCTCGCCCTGGCACAGCACGTCACAAACGTTGAAAACTCTCCCCATGCCCGCTCCCCCTGCCCGCGAAATCCCGGCACTGCGCATGATAGCATCCCCCAATCCCAATCATGGCCCACCCTAACAACGATACACTTACCTGGCAGTGGAACTGTCGAGGCTATCTCCGCAAAAAAACAGTCATCCGTCAACACCTACGTACCCTCACCCGGCAACCGGACGTCATCATGATACAAGAAACCCATATCGATTCGGTCACCCTCCCAAGTTATCAGCCTTTCATCCCGTCAGACGCTTCTCACCGCCTCTGCACCTTCGTCTGCATGAGAATCACCGCCATTGAACACAATCTGCACGTCCGAAACTTCGAACACCTTCTCGTTGAACTTATACCCACTAGGAAACGTAAGGAAAGTATTTTTCTCCTTAACGTGTACAGCCATACCTCTGCCAAAGTTCGAAGCCGCTTTCAAGAAGGCCCTTAACGTAGCTGGCACCAACCCGCTCGTTATCGGGGGAGACTTCAACCTCGCCCACACGGTATGGGGATATGGCTACTCTACGATGGCCGCTCAAAACCTCTGGCAAGACTCCCAGGACCTCGACCTCACTTTCATTACAGACCCCACGTTCCCTACACGCCTCGATAACTCTACTTGCCGCGACACGACCCCCGACGTCACACTTACCAAGAATGTCACCAACACCCAATGGAGCAACACACAGCATGATCTCCGTAGTGACCACTTCATCATTGCCATACTTATCCCTCCGATAGCTGCAGTCACCGCCAAACCTCGAGAGTTCACCTGGCTTGATTGGGATGCATTTGGCAAACATCGATCCGCTGACCCGCACGCAGAACGCATAGCGGACATTGATGCATGGACTCGAAATCTCCAATCTGATACCGAGGCACCCACGCACACCATTACCACCGATGCCCCCGTCGAGCGCATGGACAGCATACTAACTCACCTCCTCACGGCTAAAACATCCAGCCTATCCCGCTGGAAAGGGCAACGTCTCAACAGGCACCTCCGCGCTAAAATAGCCCTCCTCAACAAGGAAATCTAAGGCTCACCCTCAGCCGTCAACAGTGGACTGAACTGTGCAATACTGCTGACGGAAACATCCACTGTTCCTCTTCTTGGAAGCTTCTCAAACACCTCCTCAATAGTCAAGCAACCCGCTCTTCCCAACAAGGTCGCCTCACTAAAGTTCTCTATGCAGAAACGCCGCGCCCAAGTCTTAGACCACCTTACTAACAAGTAGCTCCCCGTGGGCACAGTGCAATCTCACGCCTCCTACACCGAGGCCCCCAACACCCCACTGGACGAAGACTTTAGTGTCGCTGAGATCCAAGCCGCCCTACACAAATTAAACAGCCGCTCTGCTCCTGGCCCCGACGGGGTCACTAACAAAGGCCTCCTTAACCTGGATGACGCCTCCGTCACCCATCTTAATTTATATCAATGACTGCTGGCATTAGGGTGCGATTCCCCCAGCCTGGAAAACAGCAAAGGTCAACCTTATTCCCAAACCTGGCGAACCCTCTAGCCTCGATCACCTTCGCCCCATCTCCCTAACCTCATCTGTGCGAAAGGTTATGGAGCATGCCTTCCTCACCCGAATTAACACCCATCTGGAAGACACTGCAGCATATCCTCACTCAGTCAATGGCTTCCGGGCTAACCTGTCAACCCAAGACGCCATGCTACAACTCAACCACCACATACTTGAAGGTGCAACCTGCTCTACTAAAGCAATACTCGGCCTCGACCTCGAAAAGGCCTTTGACAGCGTAGCCCATTCCACCATTCTCCACCGCATCTCACGCCTTAACCTCGGTGCGCGCACTTATAATTACATCAGAGACTTTCTCTCTAATAGCACGGCCTTCCTCTCGGTGGGGGATCTCTGCTCCGACGCCGGACTCTGGGCAGCGCGGGAACCCCCCAGGGCTCCGTTATCTCCACAGTGCTCCTTTATGTCGTCATGATCGATCTTGCTAGGGAGTTGCAGCAAGTATACGGTGTCAACCACACCATCTACGCTGACGATATCACCATATGGGGTCATCAAGGCAGTGACGGCCAAATAGAAATGGCACTACAATCCGCCATTGAAACAGTCGAAACCTATCTCCAAGGCAAGGGGCTTCGCTGCTCTCCTGCGCGTCCGAACTCCTCCTATACAGGCCTACTCTCAGTAGGCCGCCGTCCGAAACATTCCACCGTTAAACGCCTATACGAAGACATCGCGCTTCACCTCATGGATGGCAGCCCCACCACCCTCAGTCACCAATATCCGTGTGCTCGGCATGCTTATAGAGGCGAACGGAGCGAATGGCATGGCATTCGCAAAAATCCAGGTCAATGCATTCAACACCATGAAACTTTTGAAGCGGGTCACCAACCGCCGTGGGGGTAATAAAGGAAGAGAATCTCCTCCGATTAATCCAGTCAATTGTAATTTTCCACATAACCTACGTTGCTGCGTTTCTAAACTGGTACAAGGCTGAGCAAAAGAAACTCAGCATCCTCCTACGCGGTATCTATAAACGAACCGTCGGCCTCCCGGTTACACCAGCACTGACCTCCTCCTTCAACTAGCCGTCTATGACACACTAGACGAGCTCATCGAGGCCCAACGCCGCTCTCAGCTGGAGAGACTCACTCTCACAGCGACGGGCCGCCGAATCCTCACCTCGCTCGGTAACACGTACCAGCATCAACACAGCCATAAACACCAGATCCCCTCCACCATACAAGCCTGGATTCACGCCGACCCTATCCCCAGAAACATGCACCCCAAATACAACCGCGCACGCCACACAGCACGTGCCACGGCTCTCACCAAAGCCCTTGCTCGCAACGACCGTGTGAGTTTTGTCGACGCCGCCGAATATCCCCACGGTACCCGCTTTGCAGCCGTCACCACACGCGAAGGCTCTCTCCATCATGCTGTCAGCCTAGTAACCCCACACGCTGAGGAAGCTGAAGAAGTGGCCATCGCGCTAGCCACACTACACCCAACATGCCATAACGTCGTCTCTGACTCCCGCTCCGCTGTTATCAACTACATCAACGGCCGTATCTCCCCTTAAGCCTTGCGCATCTTGCAACAAGCACCCCGCTCAACCGACCATCAGGTTACACTCGTCTGGTTCCCTGCTCATGTAGGCACCGTCCACCCGCACGTCCCCAACCTCAACGAGGTTACCCACTCCTAGCACGAGGGCTTGTTAACCGCGCGGAAGGCGGGGAGGCTGCCCCCACCGGTAGAGATCGCCTGACACGCTACAATGATGTAGGTAAATCCTTCTACTTAGAGCGTAGGACTTTCCCCGGCTCGCACAACAAGCTATCCCGAGCGCAGGCTACAACTTTCCGCCTGCTACAAACCAACACTTAGCCCCTCGTTACACCGTTACAACAAGATCTACCCAGACATTTACCCCAATCCCACGTGCCATATCTGCAAGCCACAGCCAGCCACAGTTCCACAGATGCATTGGGACTGTGCAACACAATACCCCGACAGTAACCCCACGACCCTCTCGTCGAGATGGCACGCTGCCCTACGTAGGTCCAACCTCGACAACGAACTCTGGTCGACCCAGCAAGCCTGCACTCCTAATCTCGTTTCACATGGGTTCCAGGTAAAACAATGCTCCAGATAATTTAACAACGGGCGGGAAGTGTATGTGGATCCGAGTTGAATCGCGAGTTTTATCCGAAACAGTAGCTGTCTTCTTTTAATTTTTGCTTAGTTAAGTGGAATGAGTCATACTTATCCGAAACCAGTGATTTGTTCCGGTTACCGAATTTCGTGTTTTGGGATTTTTTCCATTTACGACTCTGAAGCAACGCCGTATCTGGATCTCATGTTCCAGCTATATAATTTAAGCGCGTCTGTGTAGCCTTTAACCGAGGACCTCCTCTCCTTTGTCCTTCCCATGAACCCTTTCTTCGAATACGGAACAATATCAGTGTTGCCACGGGACAAAGCACGCCAAAGGCTTGACTGGCGCTGGCAAAGCGCCGCCGTGTCTCCCTGCAGTGCATTTCCTCACAAAGGAAGAGCAAGTCCGTGCGCTCTAACCAACAAACTTTTACTGGCGGAGTGTTATGACGCAGTTACGGTGACAAGTGCTTCACTAGTTCCACACAAACTGTGACACTGAATGATAGAAGCCAGCCATTTTCTGTGCCGATAAACGTACAATAGTGGTGGGTTTTCAAAGTTTTAATAAAGCTTGTAGGTAGTTCCGGAAGTTTTGCGACTATCGTTAACAAGTTTGCCTTCGACGCTTCGGAAGTTTCATCCGACGGTCACTTCACAGAGGTGAGTGGTGAGTGTTTGTACTCCTTCTAAATAAGCGACAAGGCGGAGAACAAATCGGGATCTCTTCCATGCTTTCCACCATTCTTCTCGCTGGCTTTCAACTCGGTCTTTGCTGTGTGGCTTGAAATTTTCTGCTACCACCGAGGGCTGAAGAGAGATTGGGCGCGGTAGCAGGCCGCATGAATACGCAAGCATCTCACGTGAGCATAATTTCTGTGCCATGTAGCGCTTTTATGTAGCACATTCTGCCGATCAATCTCGAACTACACTTGATCGAGCAATCGTAACAGGAGGGATGCTATGCCAGCTAGAAGGGCGTTATATGTATATGTAAAGCATTGAGTGTTCTTTTGTGAACATGTTATGGTCCAGTACTGTTAACTTAATCACGAACTTACTGGGATGGTGCCGACTGGAACTTTCAATTTTTTTCCTCCATGGAGTCCGAGGTGGACAATGCGCTCTTTATAAAATGCCACGATAATGGCACAGTACGCGATCTCGCATTAGGAAGAAGATGAGTTGCCACCGCCTGCGTCTATCCTCATGTCGAGCTAGCCCCATACAGCGTATTTATGGGTCGGAGAACCGGGGTGGTTCAGATCAGTTGTTCTGCTTCTGAAATTTTCGTTAGCTTCACATCAAGATATTTACATTGAAATATGCCGTACTTCGTCCATCTTTGAAAACTTCAAGATTTTTCATATATATTTCGTGTTTTCGTCTCATTCACACTGGGCTCTATAGCGGTATAGATTGGGCAGTGAGGGTTAAATATAAGAATTGTTCACGAGAAGTTGCAACATTTTGTTTCGCCTCAAAAATTAAGAAAGTAGGCCTGGTTGTATAGAAAGGGCATGCATGTAAATTTGCAATAATTGTGCACCATCTAATGAGCAGAATATTGCGTAATGTAATGTAATACTTCATGCAACCGACTACATCCGAATAGTCCAGACTATTTTGCCATACGCAAGAACGTAAAAAGAATAATTGAAAGCAACTGTTTTTTTTAAATATAGATTGTATTGCAAAAAACGGGTGCCTGAGACATTACATTACAAAGCATGAAAGCCTTACCATTACAAAAGCACATAGAAAATTTCCAAAGGGCCTGAAACAAACCAGATTGACTCAAAAACATAAAGAGACTGTTTGTTTAGAGTATACTTTTATAAAAAGGCTATAAACTTAGCGAATGTAGCATTTGAGCGCTGTGTATAGTGTATTTTTAGCTTGGCATGGAGGCTGAAGTTAGGTTTAGGGCATCACTGCACGAAAGTGAGCTTCACAGTAATCCGAGAAAAACTCAATATGGACAGTTTTGTTGATACTGACTACTATCTACGCCCTAAAAAAGCAGAATTTGCTTTAATATCTGTGGTGTGTACCCGGCAGGAGACATAAGTAAAGTGACAATCCTTTCCTCAAACAGTGTTTGTAACAAAAATATACCACTAGTGAGTGCACTCTAAACAGGAATTTATAGCGATAAGTTTCATATTGAAAATAGCTTGAGTATATTTTAAAACACCTTAACATAAAAAGCCCTTTGCAGTACATTAAGTGTTATGGGTCATGTGGCTTGCGAGAAATATTTTAATGTTGTGTTAAATAACTATCAAATAACAATGTAATCCCCGTAGTCCGCATTTGTTCGCACATTTTACAGATAAGCTGTTAAGGGTTAGTTTCTCTAGGATAGTGCCCGCTTGTAGAAAAAAAATATCATCATCATTTCGACTCAATGTGCGTGGCGGTATCCCGCCAGTTGTGCCTTACCAAAGGTGCCAAAACGGATGACTAACTTGACTTATGTGTCACGACATAAATAACATCACATGCTCGTCAGTTACTTCACGATCAACGATAATAAAATCGCGTGGGGCGCATACCCGCATTGCATATGCGGGTATGAGCCAGGGATATGCGGTATGAGCCAGGAACAATGAAGGAAGGAAGGAAGGAAATAAAGAGAGAGAGAAAGAAAGAAGGCAAGTAGAATGAAATCACGTGTGGCTCATAGCGTGTTGGACATGTGTGTATGAGCCGCCGAGAGCAGGAGCGGGAGAGATCTCACAGGATCTTGATACTACCGTGCAGTGTGCCGCGGCTATGAACGCTGTGGCTCATAGACTATCGTACCATTCGTTATACTATGACGATGGGGCGGACCTTGTCGCAGCAAACGGCACTGCTTGGCCATAGCGCCGGGTGAACACAATACGCCGTTGTCCTTGCTCTTTGACGAACTTGCCGAAGAAGCTCAATATAACCAATAATGATATTATATAAATTCACTATAGCAATAGTCACAACAGCAGGCCCACCATAGTCACAGCTTCGCTAGCTTCCATTTTCACAGTAGTCGAAGGGCTCTGAATTTTTTTGCTTTTATTTATGTGTGGATTGTCACGTATCACTGAGAATATTTTATTAATTAAAGAGGACAATATATGACCTGAAAGGTTTAAAAAGGGCTCGGTACAGTGTGCTTGTTTAAATTAAGGTGGAAATGCTATAAAACTGCAGTATGATAAGGATGTACATTCAGCTGCACTAAATGAACTTTCCTTTAGGACCCACATGATGCCAGCAAGCTTCTTCCAGGACCATGCATTATCATGGAACCTGGAGCCGGAAGAATTGTATGCAAGCCACAGAAAGTCCACCTTGTGCCTGGATGTTCCGCTGAGCATGCACTAATCCTATGCTTGACAATCTATTTCATACTAGATGTCTCGTATGCGCATGCGTTTTGATAGACCTGAAGGTTGCTGCAAACCATGTTAGTAAAGAATGGCACATTTCAGCAATGCTTTATGTCACATAGGCTGAAAGCTTTGTTGAAGCAGCTGAAGAGCTACCTCTCAAAGAAAAGCCAGAAGGCTAGCCAGGCTGGGAACTGAAGATACTGCTAGCTGACTGCTCTTTTGTGATGAAGCCTCCAGACAAGATCTTTTTCTATTTTTGCTTGGGTGAAAATATTACTTAGCCAGTGTACACTGCTCACCTGTATTGAGAATTGACAACTTAACTTTGCAAATGTGCATAACTAGTAAATGATCAAACTGAATACTGCATGCCAATACTTGTTTTACTTTTTATTTGTACTGTTTTTTCCTGTTTATTGCAAGTGTAATGATGTTCTTGCCGCACAGACTTCTATATAGTTGTGTACTATGCTTTATTCTTTAAGTGTGGAGGCTGGCAATGTATTATGTATATATACTGCATTTCTTTGCACCTAACCATGCTGCAGAAAGTTTTATTTGGAATAAAGTGTTTAAAATAATGTTCCATCCTTCTTCACTTACTTAGTACTGCCAGCCAGAACAGCAGGCTTTGTTAGCATGAATGTTCCTCGGTGAGTTGCATGTCTTAGGGTTAAGTGCCATCAGAAATAGGCTTCAGCTTTCATATCATGACCGCGTAAAGCATTGGCATCAGCTATTGTGATTGTAACCTCACATAGATTGTGTAGCATTGTGATGTGTTTTAATATGAGGTAATGTTGGCATGCATCTACACGAAATCCTAAGCACAACATCACAATGCAAATTTCTTTACTGCGGCCCTTCTGAAGACTTTACAATTGATTTCTTCGATGCTGTTGAGCACTCACTGATACCATGGCTGTTTCTAGATGCACATAAAAATTTATGTTGTCATTTTTAAGCACAATGAATATATGGGTGACCTAATGATGGGTCATCTCGTGGCATCAGCTTATGCCGACAACGGTTGGCGTGACCCTTATGTCTGATATAACTAAACCGATATGACATTTATATCAGACAAGTCAGCATTGTATTTTCTTATACGCTCGTTGTATACCTGAACCGATAATCTCAAGATTATTTTTCAGTATAATACGATAAGAACATTGATTATAAAACTGCTGCGCTTTACTGCAATGCTGCCCAGATATGTTTTTGTGGAATTGAATTACATGTAAAATTACAGAAAATGTATACGAAACGTTGTTCCAAATAGTATATAGAACAGTACTACGTATATAACTAGATAGAATTACTGGAACTATGATCCAACTAGGAAGGAAATGGAGCCCTGCTGCGTATGCAACAAAGTAAAAATAACCGAAACAATGTTGCGCACATTTTAGATTTTGTCTGGGGCGCGAGTTACGCTTACGTAAGCAGAACGTTTTTTGCAAAAAAAGTTCCGCTTACTAGCAGGAACTTATGTGGAACCAGGTTAAGAGTGTGCGAGGCGACGCAGAGGCAACACCTCGACGTCCCCACGTGGGAGGCTATAGGCCCAGCCACCACCTCTTGCTGGTTTTAGTAAAGTTTATTCAGTCAGTCAGAACTCAGAGACCAAATATAAAAACAGTGGGACGGTGGATATAATCATGTCACCTTAAGAGAATGGTCACTGGCTCCTCAACAGTCATCGCACATGATTCAGAGGGATCAAGGATTACTCGCTGCAGTAAATGACACTTGAGCTTCCATCTTGTCCGCTATTATAATGATTATTAATCGCGGCGGAGACATTGAAACGTAAAATACAGAAGGAATGAGATTGTTAACAGCATCATAATCGAATAAGAACCTGATGCGAGTAAATGATATTGTCACTGAAATAAAAAGTACGAGAGTGAGTTCTAAACGTTATGTAGGAGGATGACAGAAAAGCAACAGAAGGACAAACAGATGAAGCTGGCAGACCGATAGCTCAGGTACCGACAATATGGCTGTTTCGCAGTTTATATCAGATAAGGTACGTGCAGCACCGGCCGAAGTAGCGTATCCTTTACTGCTAAGAGCAGTTATGAGAGGTTGTAAACTGGCTACTTGTATTCGCTGATCACAACCTTTAAACAGCCGCGGCTGAATATGGGGTAAAAATGGTATCCTGTCTAGTGCTGAAGCAACGCTCCTTGTTTTGATGCCGAGCACTATAACGGTGTTAACTGGGTAGTGTTTTTCTTTACTATATTCAGGTACTCTCACAAGCATAACGCGAGCCTTATCCTGCGAGTGCTTGTGGTCGTGTCGCTAGTATTGCCATTTTAGCAATTTCGACGCTACATTTAGCGACTTTCTTTTCTGTTTAGCGAATTTTTTTCATAGTTAGCTGCCGATTAGCTTTTTAGCGAGTGACAAAAATATTCCGTAACATTTTAGCGGCCGCCAAGTTGGAAAATTTCTTTTGAATATGGCCTCCGCAAACACACCTTATTATTCAAAAGTTTATTATTTATTGTAAGCGGCCGAAATTGGCTCTACGACGCGTGGCTCTGGGACCATGACGATGGAATGTTTGCCTTCACATTGATGGTCTTAACACTACGCTTCACAACACAGTGGCATCCACAGGACTCAGTGTGCTCATAAAGTGCAAGTTCTTGATTGTTATATTTGGTTACGAAATCAATTTAAATGCATCCTAACCCTCCGGGTTCAGCACTTTCTCTAAATAGGATTCGATTGGTAGACATTTGAGTGGGTATTTAAATAAATTTCAAAAAATTACCATAACCTATTCACCATATTGAATGGTACGATTTAGAACGCCTCAGTTTATAAATAAGGCGGTTAAACTATAGAAAAGGATACATGTTCGAGGGACCGGGCTCGTTCACGCAATATCTCGCCTTTTTCACAAATCAGTACTGCCCGTAGCTTTCAGGTGGCGGACTAGCAGTGACGGCCATTACGATATAGGATCACCCGATCACATACCGGCCACAGCTGCCCGGTTTCGATGGGGTCAAAATGCAAAATACCGGTGCACTGTGCATAAGTGCAAGACAAGGAACCCTAGCGCATCAATATTGTTCCGTGCCTCGTAATCAGATCGTGGTATTGGCAGGTAAAACCCCAGAATTTATTATTTATTGAGGGGAGGTAGTGTAGTACTTGACCGACAAAGACATGACGTAATTGTCATCCCGGTGCTCAAGTCACATTAAGTGCGTGTCGAAGATTTTAACCCTCCTTTTAAGGACGCCGAAAACTACAAAATTTGCGGGTGTAATATTGAGACCATGCGACATCGCGCGTCAATAAGTACTAATGGTCTTTGAATCGTGCTGCATTTGTAACCTCACTATCTGAACGTAAACGCCGAACTTGAGCTATAATCGTACTTCCTTTCTAAATCTATTATCAAAGTAATAGCTCACTAGACACCTTTGATAAACTTATTATTTATTCCTCACGCGAATGTGACCCTAACCAAACGGGAAAGTTGCGGCAAATGATTTACGTCACCTTAGATTATATTGGCTTGACATGACGCCTACTTACTTAACATTCACCGAAAATGTATAGCGCTAATTTTAATGACCTTGCAGGAAAGCTTAATGAAATTTGTCGCGTGCCACTGCACATTCTTTAGGCGTGCCACTCACTTCAGTGGACCTCCTAAAAGCTGGCAAAACTGTGCCAACCGTCAACTGCGTCTACTGTAACTGCCGTGACGTTCGCCTGATGGCGGGAAGTGCATGACGTCGACATGCGGGAGAGCTGGGAAACTGGAAGGAGGCAGCATAGAAAATCCCGCGAGGACGCGTGAGACCATCGTCCAAGCCTTGCGCGTGTGTATTGCGTGTAACAAATAACTTGAGTTAGCCTTACTAAACACTTTGTCTTTGATTGCCTACGTCTATAACTCCAAGCTACCCAAGCATCACGCCCTGAATCACTCTCTGCAGCCGAACCGATAATATTTGCGCCAAGGTCAGAAAACTAGTGTCGTGGCAGTTTTCTGTCCGAGCCAATTTTTTCGTTTTAATAAATAATCAGTGCTCAGTTGCGAACGTGTAGGGTTCCCAGTTCATTTCATATTGTTTAAAATTGAACCACTACACTCCCTATGGGGGAGTGGCCCGGAATCGGCTGCTCATCTGGCGGAGGGGCTCGCTGACCGCGCCTGTCTCACAGGTCTGGCATGCCAATAGATGCCACTGCAGTGCGTATGCACCTCTTGCTACATGAAAGTTGCATGCTTTATCAGATTGCAATGTAACCTCATTCTCGCCTAGAATTCCAATAGGTTCGAATAGTTCTTCCAGTTACACTGGCTATAATTCTTTCAAATTTTTCCAGTAAGGCTTTAGCTTTTCAAGATTACGTCCGGGAATAACATAGGCATTGCAATCTGAGGACTTGTTTATAGTTTAGGATAATTTCGCCGAAATCGTACGCCCTCTCACAAATTTACTGAAGAGAGGCGTCTTGTTTTTTGGGGGTGCTGCGCAGGCTGCCACCTTCTCTAGCCTTATCACATCGCTCACTACACCACCTGTCCTGGCACACTTCGAATGCTCCGCTCCAACACAACTCCTCAACTGTGTCAGTGGCTACGGAATCGGCGCTGCTTTAGTCCAGCATCGCAATAGGCATGGCCGTGTTATCGCCTATGCTTGCCGTCTCTTTTCCCTAGCCGAACAGAACTACTCTATTACGGAACGGAAGTCTCTTGCTCTGGTTTCGGCGGTGTGCAAATTCCGCTCCTGCTTACATGGACAACAATTCACCGTCACTACCGATCACCAGTTATTTGCTGGCTTTCGTCCCTTAAGCATCCCACTGGGTGTCTTGGTCGCTGGGCACTCCGGCTCTAAGAATACACTTACTCCGTTTCTTATAAATCTGGCCGATTGCCCCGGGACGCTGACCCGCCGCGGTGGCTCAGTTTGCTAAGGCGTTGCGTTGCTGAGCACGTGGTCGCGGGATCGAATCCCGGCCGCAGCGGCTGCATTTCGATGGAGGCGAAATGCAAAAACGTCCGTGTGCTTGCGTTGTAGTGCCCGTTAAAGAGCCCCAGGTGGTCAAAATAATCCGGAGCCCTCTACTACGGCCTGCCTCATAATCAGAACTTGTTTTGGCACGTAAAACCCCAGAAAGAAGAAGGTGCCCCGGGACGCTGACTGTTTGTCCCGCAATCCCGTGGATCCTGAAGCCTCCGATGACACGCATGCATGTGCACTCTCCCGCTACATTTTAAGCCACACCGTGATGAACAGAGCCATGGTCCCATTTTAAGTGCGCTTATTCAAAAGCTGGATTCCGCAGCCCCCGATCCTTCCCTTCCCCTCTTCGTGCTTGATGATTTATTGAAGGATGGCTCGAGGGCCTAATATGTAGAATAGGAATAGGAGGACGAAGCCGGCACGTAACATATGCAGCAGAACCTGCCCCGACCTTGGAAGTTCCACGGGAAGTGGTTTGGGTCTGGCGAGAGACTCGCACGGAGTTCCCCTTGCGTCAGTTGTGCTTAAATGTGGCACATTTTACATCGCTACAACGTCCACCGGGACGGACGCGAACTGTTGCTTGTCGGTCCTACGCATCTGCGCTTGCGTGTTCTCGGCCAGCTTCAGGACTTCCCGACCGCTGGTCAGCGTCGCCTCTTTTAACCCGGTGTTTGCCGCTCCGTTCGTCGCTACGTCGCTGCTTGTGAACCCTTCCAACGCCGAAAGAAACCACCTACGCCTCCTGATGGCCTTATGCAGCCACAATTGACGTCCAAACTGACCCCTTCCGAGTTGCCTTGACATCCTTGGTTCTTTCTCTGGTTCTACTGCTGGAAACAAATAGATTGCCTTTGCTACGGACCGCACTACCAAATACCTTATTACAGCGCGCTCTCCCTACTAGTTCTGCTACGGACGTCGCTGATTTCATGCAACATGATGTCATCTTACATCATGGAGCCTCTTTTGAGCTCCTCACCGAGCGTGGCCGCTACTTTCTCTCCGGAGTTATCGATGACCTGCTTCGTTCCTGCGCGACAAAACACAAATTTACGACGGCTTACCACCCGCAAACCAACGGCTTGACTGAGCGCTTCAATCAGACGCTAATTGACAGCGACGTTGCGTTGCCCTTCGTTACATGCGCCTGCAATTCCTCCGGTCAGGATAATACTGGGTTTTCGCCCTTTCAGGTTCTGTTTGGCCGCGACCAAACGTTCCGTTTTGACACTATCATGCCCGATGCCGTCCATTTGTTAATTGAGTACGCTCGCGATGCCATTTTCCGAGCTGATAAGCACGCCGTATTGCTCGCCGTCGCCTTACCACAACGCAAGGCCACCAGAAGCACCGCTATGACTCCCGTCATCGCGATGTTATCTGTACTCCGGTAAGCCCTTGTGCTTCTAATGGACACCTACTCGGCGTATTGGACTCTCCTAAAAATTGTCTTCACGGTACTTTGGACCCTACCGTCTCCTACGCCACGTAACAGACGCCACGGATGAGATTGGCCCGCTCGAGTGTTCCTGTCGAACCGTTTCCTCACCTACGGACGCTGTTGACGTATCCCACCTTAAATGAATGAACTTATTTGAAAATGAGTTTTATTTTGGCTTACGCGCAATATCTCTCCATAGTAACGTTTTAAGGCGTGTACCCTGAAGGTACAACAAATCGCATTTCCTTATGTGGAATAGTTTTGCCATAAACGCAGTATAACGCAAGCTATTGTCGCAAGCACGCCGTTTTTGGCTTCTAATGTTCTCATTGCCGTCTGGCAACGCTGCAGGCTAGGTAATACTACTAGGAGTCATTCGAAAATACAGAAAGGAAGCTTTTTTTATGCAATATGGGTCACATCTAGCTAACTTTTGCTGAAATCACAGTGCGTCCGCGAACATTGCCTAAAATTATGAGCGCATGCCACCAGAGTGGAACCACCACCTGCACGCTGCTTCGTAAAGAGCATGGACATTGTTGCCGTGTACAGTTGGTGTGGGTACAACTTCACGTCAACAAAGTTATTCATGCACAATTTGTCTCATAGGGGACGCAAGATGGTAGGATCGTAGAGGAGTTAGGTCCCGACTAGCAGCAGTAGTGACGTCGAATAGTCGACCCAACTTGGGTGTAATTTGAGAGTTTCAAACTTACGGCATTTTTTGATCACATCTGCTACCAACTGTAAGGTATTCTAGCCTATGAAGAAATTGTAGATGTCCTCGGCAGCTTCTTTGAGAGGGTGCCCAACCTTGTGTTCTTTCATGCGATAATGTGCAGTTAAATGAAAAATTGACATCCACTTGTATGTGTACAGTCTTACATATTCTCAACGTTTCATCACTATAAGTTGTGCAAGTTTCACTTGGGGCTTGATCACGCTGGAACAAAGTTTGTTCAGCGCGCTTCTTCTGCACAGACGGACCTCATAAACACTTCTTGATTTCGTCGAGGAACTTTTCTTATGTGTTCAGAGTGTTTCCGTGGTTACCACATCAGTGCGGACACTTCTAGAAGCATATCCAAACTTGTCAGCTGTGTACTGGAAATTAAAATCCCAGCGGCTGTATTGTGCCTCCCGATTCTAGTAGTGAATGTCTTCTCTGACTTTCTAGCGAAGTACCGTTACGTCAATTTTTGTTGCCAGGTAACGCCCGACAAAGGCCGCGCGTTGTCACCGCATATTTTCATCTCTATTGAAACGGTGGTAGTCCGACCAGTGAGTGGCTTCCGTGTAGCCTGAGGCGATGCATTTTCGTGATAGTTCGTCGTGAATTGCGCTGTTACGCAGCACATCTACCAATGATTTTATGCTGGAATGTGTATTTACGCGGGATGGCGAACGACTATTGCGATAAGCCTAGGTGTTCAGCAGGTCATAGTTCGGGCGAAAGTCATCGTCCCTAATGTGTATATATACGTCAATTTAAATACTTTGCAGTAGTTTCTGCAGTAGTTCCTTAAACCACCCGCGAGGTAGTAGCTCGTCGCGATATTTCCTACCCCTTATAAATTTTCTTCACTCAAAGATGAGTAGCATCTTGACGGGTGCGTTCATCGTGAGGTTTAGGAAAATGAATGCCGAAGACAAATTCTTCATTGGGTTCCAGCTATCAACCATTTCTCTGAATTCTCACATGCCCACCAATCGGCATGTCGACCAATCCTCAGTTATGAACACCAAACACGATTTAAGTTCCCCGTCATGACACACCAGCAATCCCAATCGAGAACTTACACGATTTACTTTCAACAAAAGAATGAGAAACCATGGCGGTCCAGGTTAACAATGGAACATGAGTTTACTCTAACCGATATTCCTGTAATGTCAAGTTCTTTCGCAATACAGTGTTTACTAAGCGCAGGCAATAATGGAGCATTGAAAAATGGAAACCCCTTCGAGGATGGAAATAGAGATGGCGCCCCATTTGCCTCATCCCTAATGTATTGACAGTAGGCGAAACCAACCATGTTAATATCTGTATTCTTTACAGATGATTAGACGGTGAATGAAAAATTATTTTAGTACCCGCGATAATACATTTTACAGGCTTGTTGCTGGAAAGAAATTGAATTACAGCCATTGAAAAACGTTCTCATGTTTCTCCGATGGCATTCCGTGAAAAACATTCGTTGCAAGCCCTTCATACATGCAGAATTTAATACACCTTGGTTTCCATACTACCAGCTTGCCCAACCTATTCTCAACACATCCTAGGCTGAATAATTGTCCTATGGCATGCAGGATATCTACATAAGCATAGCAAATTTTTTTCGCACAATACAATAGCAGTGCAATAGACAAGGTATTGTAAAAACTTGCAGAAGCACGCGGCTTGTGGAGACGCTACTTCTTAATATCTCAGATGAACGCCAATAAAAGCTTTACCGATATAAATACGTCCACTTTCGTAATGTACACTGCAAAACTACGACATATAAAAAACTCGCCTGAAAAGCATTAGGACTGCTGGGTTGACCATCTTGTCCACTTGTGAATGCCACGAGAATGTTTATCATTAGAAACACGAACGCAGGTGATGCCATTGCTGATGCTGGCTCAACACAGCTCTGCGCTGTCTGATAACACAATTTTCGCTTGTGCAAAGTCGTCTCTACAGAGTTTACGCACTGTTTAAATACAGCAGTTGGGTCTACTCGTCCTGACATTGAAGTTCTCAAGTTGCGATGAAAAAACAGACAAACACTCAGACACTACGTCTCTTTGGTATGCCGACTTCATGACAACAAATTCGTAGCCAATTTCCAGATGGAAAAGTCCCAGTAACAATCGCCGTCGCGGTGGGGTGCGGTGGGTGTTCGCGGTGGGTGTTCCCTTGTCAAGCGGCATGTCGAATGGATGCGCTTATTTAGGCCACGTCTTTTCATATTGTTTCTCGCGAACACCTGTGGAGCAGCACGTGTGCAGGTTATCGGCGATAATTGCTATAGCGCGCCTGAGAGAACGTTTTCATGTCGCTCTGGGTAATTGCTAATAAATCAAAATGAAACAAAAGCCGACTTCTATGATGGTGTTTGCCCTGTTGTTGTTTGCCCCGATGTAGCTGTGCGAAAAATCACTTCCACGAAATCATTTTCCGAGTGGAAAACAGGCTTAACTATTTGTGAAAATCGACAATACGTGTGGCTGTCACGGTTCGTTTGTGGAAAGCGACTTGAAGTAATGTCGCTATCCGTGTTTTCTATTCAAACGAAGGATGAGAGCGTTTGATCTCAGAAGTGAAAGAAGAAAGTATATTTGCATAAAGAAAGCAAAAACATAACACAAAAAAACAAAGGATAAAAAAAACAAAGAGCACTCTACACTGCTTCTGTCAAGCACGATTCTAACACACTAAAGTCACCACAGTTCTAATGCTACAGTTGTTAGGCGTGTCCGACTACACAAGCACAGTAGAATGAAAGCGGGGTGCGGCTCACCAACAGTTTGGGCATATGGTCGCGTCGATGAGGAACGCCGAGCCGTCCTCGAAGGAAGGCACTGGTCGCTCCTTGAGCGAACTCCAGTTGTCATGAGAGGGGACCTTCTGCTGGCTCAGGAGGTTAGGCAGTCCTGGTTCTGCCTGTAGAATCTGGAAGCTCGAGCCCGTGGCCCGACAGCTCACTGCAGTCACGCGGTGGGACCGTGTCCTAGCTCCGGAGGCTAGGCAGACAAGGTTCTGCCGGTAGGAGTCTGGAAGCTCGGGCCCACGGCCCGACGGCTTACTCCCGCTCCCGGCGGACGCTAACTTCTTCGGCGCTCACTTGCGTCCGAACACCACCACGCCGTTCTCGGGTCTCTTCCACATCTCTTCTTCGTCCTCCCTTTTCGCCTACGTCACCCATCGTGTACGGCCCTTAATGGTCGCTTTCTTTTTAGTATTTTGTTTTGACGGCGAGTCAAATTTCACGCGCGTCGCTTCTTCGTCGTCTGCTTCTTGCTGTCGATGTTCTTTTCGCCGCTCCCATTCGCTGTCAATGTTGTATTCACCGCACTGCTCTCTTTATCTACTACACTCGCTTCGCGCACTGTCACAAGAGTCCCCCTTTTGAAAAAGTTTGTTTTTCGGAGAAAAATAAACTGCAGTTCAGTGCGCGACAAGACACTACTTTGTTAAGAAAAACACAGGAGGAAAAAAAAAGAAACCTCCACAGTCGAGTGGTCACGAGGCAACTTTTACAAGACGACATTTTCATAGCCGACTCATGTAATCCGCTCCAACATTTTCTGAGTCTTTAATGTGCTCTACCCTAAACGAATATTCTTGTAATGCAAGGCTCCACCGCAACACTCTACTGTTCAAGTGCTTCGCTTTTAAGAGATACTGTAAGGGCTGGTGATCGGTTTGTACCACGAATGAGGTTCCATAAAGGAAGACGTGAAATTTCTCGATCGCCCAAACTAATGCCAAGCATTCCCGCTCGATGGCGGAGTATCTCTTTTCGCGAGGCTGAAGTTGACGACTGGCATACGACACAGGGTGGAGGAAACCATCATGGTCTTGCATAAGAATAGCGCTTATACAGGAGTCTGAGGCGTCTGAGCGGAGCACAAATTCCTTTTCAAGGTCAGGTGCTTTTACAATTGGGCCAGAAGATAGTGCCTTCTTGAGCGATTCAAACGCTTCTTCTCTTTCCCTGTTCCCTGTCCTTTTCTTCTCCTCCATCTTCTTCGTCACCTCGGTAAGGGGCTGTGCCTTTTCGGCGGCTGAATCTCCTCGATACCATCTCCGATCGTTATGGAGTGAGGGCCACAGCTGTCAAGGACCTCGAACGTAGGTAATGGCTTCTCGGACTTCTCTTCCTCGACCACCACAAAAGATATGTCTGAGGAAACTCTTCTAGCTGCCGTTCTTCATATTTTTTTAGCATGTTCATATGAAAAAGCCTTTTGCTGTGTCCCAAGTCCAGCCAATAATCGTAGTCATTCTTCTTTCCTGTGACAAGAAACTGGCCTTTCCATTGCATTAGTAATTTGTTGTTATTTGTGGGAAGCAGAATCAGGGCCCGGTAGCCAACTTTGAGTTCTCGCTGTTCGCTGCGGCGGTCATAATACTTCTTTTGCGACTTCTGTGCTCGGCTCAAGTTTTGTTGTGCCAGCTCCAACATCTTCTCCAGACGTTCTCTTAAATCTAGGACGTATCCATATGCCGTCTTGATTTCTTCATTTTCTTGCTCCTGAGTCCAGAGCTCCTTCAGTATGCTCAGAGGTCCTCGAATATGTCGGCCATAGATGAGTTCAAACGGCGAAAACCCGGAACTCGCTTGCGGGGCTTCACGATATGCAAACAAAAGAGGTGCAAGCAAGCAATCCCAAGATTTTGGCTGTTCTTGAACCAGCTTCCGCAACATCTGTTTCAAGGTTCCGTTAAACCTCTCGACCGTCCCGTTACACATAGGATGATACGGAGTGCAACTAAGATGCTTGATTGCCAACAATTCATTGACTTCCTTCATGAGCTCCGATGCAAAACATGAAGCTTGGTCGCACAGAACTTCGCGTGGGAAGCCAATGCGAGAAAATATCTCGACGAGTCCTTCCGCAACTGTGGCTGAGTCGATTGCTGTCAAAGGCACAGCATCTGGGCAGCGAGTCGCAAAATCCACAAGGGTAAGTATATATCGATGGCCGCTTGCGGAAGTGGGAGTTAGAGGTCCAATGATGTCAACCGCCACACGTTCAAAAGGGGTGTCGATCAACGGCATCCGTCCCAAAGGCCTGGGACGGATGCCGTTGATCGGATGCCAAAGCCCACCTTGCTTCTTGGCGAAGTCCTTTGACAGGCGTCACAGGATCTGACGTATCTGCGGACTTCTTCTTGTACGCCAGGCCAGTAGAACGCCTCAAGAACGCGATCCGTCGTCTTCTTGATACCCTGGTGTCCAGTCATGGCATTATCATGAGCCAAATGCAACACTTGGCCTCGCAGCGACTTCGGGACTACTGCTTGTTGAAAAATTTTGCCAGGGGATAGATAGTAGTGTCGATATAAAATTCCTTTCTTGAGGACAAACCCAAAGGTTGTCGATCCTTTGCCAACAAATTCCTTGCCCACTCTGGCTCTACACACATTGAGCGTCCCTTCTTTCTCTTGTTCTTCCCGGAAATTCTTATGAGACATTTGCCAAGGAAGTTTAGCCGACGGCAATCTTTGCAAGTTCTTCGTGCCTTTTATACCAACTAGAAGTGAATTTGGCCGGTTACCGTCGTCCACAGAGCGAACTTGTTTCTTATTGGAATCATTTCGAGAAGAAAATTTCCAGGAGTCGTCTGGGTCATTGGCCTCACGCGACCCAGGCACATTCCCCACTATGACATCGTATAGCGGTGTGGTCATACACTTGGCAATCACTGTCCCAGAGAAGTAGGGAGACCTAATTTGCACCTTGGCCTCAGGAACTACAATGCTACTTCCATCTGCCAACCACAAAGTAGCCGTAGTGCCAGTGAGGGCTTCATCTGGCACGAGTGATCGGCGAACAACCAAAGTATTACTTCCGGTGTCCCTTAAGACGCGAACTCTTTGTCCATTGACTTCGCCTGGCAGAACCGGCATGCGACGTGTACTAGATAGCGGTTGCGTCATCACCGTACCAGTGATGTCCTCATCGTGATTCAAGGCGTCGCAATCATCGTGGGTTGCTGCGGACTGTTCTCGTCCTTGGGCAACAACGGGCAAGCGGTAGCTGGCCTTGATGTGCTGTTCTTTTTGGTACAACTCTTGGGTTCATGTCCAGTTTTGCGATAGTATGGGCAGTATAGTTGCTTTACCTTATTGCGACAGTCAGAAGCCTTGTGGCCTGTACGCCCACAAACGAAGCATCTGATCTCCACCTTTGAACCCGTGTTATCTCCTTCCGCCTTTAAACTTGTGTTTTCTCCCTTATCTCGAACTATTAGTAAGTTCCGTAGTCTTTTTGCCTCCATGAAAATATCAGCCGCTTCTGCCATGGTTTGACGAGTCTTGCAGTTCTTCTCTCGTAAGAAGAGCGCCAGCTGACTGACAGTTGACCATGAATTGCTCAGCCACAATTAAGTCACGGACAGAATCAAAGTCCTTCCCTGTCTGGGACATTTCTATCCAGCGGTCGAAAAAACTTAGAAGCCTTGTGGCATACTGCCTTCAAATTTCGTCATATTGAGGCTTGCTCTTCCGGAATTTCTCCCTGTAGCCTTCAGCCGTGAAACGAAAACGCTGGAGCAATGCCAACTTTGTCGTACTCCAGAGAGTCATCAGGGGACAATCGCCCAAATACTTTCAGAGCTTCGCCGCTTAGGCATAAACTAAGAGCCGTTGCCCACTTTTCCCGAGGCCAGTCTTGACCTGTCGCCACCCTCTCGAATCTCTTAAGATACGCGTCAAGGTCGTCTCGGTCCTCGTTGAAAACCGGTATCAAATTGTGCGGATTCACGACTGAAGGCGCACCTCTTTGGAGCCCAGAATCAACCACTGTTCGCTCCGCGGCACCAGTCTCCGCTACTCTAAGGCGCAGTTGAAGCGTCCGTTCTTCCAATTCCAAGCGTCGCTGACTTGCCTCTCCGCTATGGCCTTCCGTTTTTGCGACTTTAAGACGCAACTGTAAGTTACGGCCCTCCAGTTCCAGCTGATCCTTCGTCGCCTCTCTCTCCGCAGCTCGTTCCTCGCGCCCTCGCGCCTCTTGCTCATCGAACCATGCTTGCAGTGCCGGTCCTTCCAACCCCATGCGTTCTGCCAGCGTCATTGATTCTCGCGTGCTCATTTTTTTTCCTTATAAAAAACAACTGTATCAAACGCTCAAGTCCTGTAGCGCGGACGCCAATTTGTCACGGTTCGTTTGTGGAAAGTGACTTGAAGTAATGTCGCTATCCGTGTTTTCTATTCAAACGAAGGATGAGAGCGTTTGATCTCAGAAGTGAAAGAAGAACGTATATTTGCATAAAGAAAGCAAAAACATAACACACAAAAACAAAGGAAAAAAATAAAGAGCACTCTACACGGCTTCTGTCAAGCACGATTCTAACAAAATAAAGTCACCACAGTTCTAATGCTACAGTTGTTAGGCGTGTCCGACTACACAAGCATAGTAGAATGAGAGCGGGGTGCGGCTCACCATTAGTTTGGGGCATATGGTCGCGTCGATGAGGAACGCCGAGCCGTCGTCGAAGGAAGGCACTGGTCGCTCCTTGAGCGAACTCCAGTTGTCATGAGAGGGGACCTTCTGCTGGCTCAGGAGGTTAGGCAGTCCTGGTTCTGCCTGTAGAATCTGGAAGCTGGAGCCCGTGGCCCGACAGCTCACTGCAGTCACGCGGTGGGACCGTGTCCTAGCTCCGGAGGCTAGGCAGACAAGGCTCTGCCGGTAGGAGTCTCGAAGCTCGGGCCCACGGCCCGACGGCTTACTCCCGCTCCCGGCGGACGCTAACTTCTTCGGCGCTCGCTTGCGTCCGAACACCACCACGCCGTTCTCGGGTCTCTTCCACATCTTTTCTTCGTCCTCCCTTTTCGCCTACGTCCCCCATCGTGTACGGCCCTTAATGGTCGCTTTCTTTTTAGTATTTTGTTTTGACGGCGAGTCAAATTTCACGCACGTCGCTTCTTCGTCGTCTGCTTCTTGCTCTCGATGTTCTCTTCGCCGCACCCATTCGCTGTCAATGTTGTATTCACCACACTACTCTCTTTATCTACTACACTGGCTTCGCGCACTGTCACAGTGGCTTTGCGGGAACGTTAGTATCAATAGCGGCCGAAGTGGCCTGTCAATAAACGTTATCTGCAAAGTAGGCACACACCAGAGTAATGTCAAAATACGTTCATAAGTTCATCACGTTGATATTTGCCATACAATGTCTTTTCAACCAACCATGATTTCGTGAAACTTGCACAGGGTGTAACTATTTCATCATTACAAGAAACAGGCAAAAACAGTGAGCCATTAAAACGAAAATTCCTGTTCGGTCAATCTGTTATAACGTAGCCTATTCACATGTTACAAGGAGGTGTCATTTGAACAGATGATGCAGGTACACACAGAGTTTGGAATTATTATGCCCGTACGTTTGCAGGTGAAAAAGCAGAACACCTAATGCAGGCACAACCACAGTATCACATAGTAGTCAACGTAATTCATAACAGTCAACATCTAAAGGAAATTGTCAAAGCAACAATGTCAAAAGTATGACATTATATACAAAGCGACAATGCAAATAAAGAGCACTTTTTATATGCAATGCTTTTTGACAGGTGATATTAACGCCAAGCAATGCCTTCAAGAAATTTTTCAATGCCTTATCAAGCGCACTTCTATAGTACATTTTGTGGTCTAGGGCCGAAGAATTTTTATTTGAATATGTTTATTCCTGTATTATTGTTTATTCCTCAACTATGATTATTCCAATATTTATTATTCTGGTGCAAAAGGTGAAACACCACAATGGCACATTTTACCTTCTTTCATTGCAAAAATTCTGGCGTTACTTGCTGTTGAGGACCTCATGGTGCAACGTGCCAGCGAAAGGTGCGGATATCGATGTTTATAGTTGCACTTCCAGATTACGCACAAAGAAAATGTTTCAAGATTTCAGCACTGGTGTTATGGGTCTCAAGTGATTGAGACCCATAATGAAATGTCGTCTAAATTTAATTAGGCTTTTCTGTATGTTGCTCCAAGAAATGTGGGAAACACTTATAATAAATCTATATTACAGGGTATGGAGGCTTCATTTGCTCAGTTTTCCATTCGTGAGCTATCCATTTGAAATTTCGTACGCTTTTTTGATCAAACCAAGCGCTTCTAGCATGCCAATCTAGCATGTGCTAAGTCTAACACTCAACGATTAAGTGAATATAACGCCAGATCATCACCATCAGCCTATTTTTATGTCCACTTCAGGACTCGCGCCTCTCCCAGCGATCTTCAGTTGCCCCTGTCTTGCGCCAGCGGATTCCCCAACTTGCACCTGCAAATTTCCTAATTTCATCAGCCCACCTTCATTTTCTGCTGAGCACAACTGCTCCTCCCTTCCGATGGCACCCATTCTCTAAGTGTAATGGCCCACCAGTTATCTGCCCAACGCGTTACATCCCTGCCCAGCTACATTTATTACAGCGAAGCTGTTACCCTCTCGGTTGTCGGCATTTTTCCTATCCGCGTCCGTTAACAAAAAAAAAAGTTGCAGTGGCTTAGCTCGGCTATGCTAGGATATACGTAGCGTTAGCAAAGGTTCAGCTGATTATTCTTAGCTTTCCTGGTTGTCTAGATTGTCAAGGATTAGCTTGATTGTCATGCTTACTGCTGCTCCAATGACACGCACGCGGTATACGTATTATGTGGCACATGTATTCATTCCTCCTACGCTCAACGGCTAATTGCCAGGCAACTACTTCGGGATCCGATGAGTCAAGCTTCTCCGTTCTTCTGCGCTGTTGAGCAGAATTTGCGCTCTCCTTCTCCATGGCTATACCACACTGGCAAACGCCAGTCAGAAGCGCAGCGGCTCCAGCGCAGTGTCAGACGGCGACTGCACAGCGAGCGAGCGCGCGCCGGCGCCAGTGCGTCTACCACGGCTACGACGTCACTCCTCTGGAACGCGCAGACCGGCGGCGGTGAGTCGCGCGCGGCGGCGGCGGAGTGCGCGAGAGGTGCCGGCTCCGGTGGCTCCGGTGCGCAAGCCGTGTGACATCACTGATCCTTGCGCATGCGCAGCACGGCTCTTGATGTACCGCGCGAAACGGGCTTGGCTAGGCCAGTGTAGCTAACGCTACAAAATGTGGGCCAATCCCGGCGGCCGTGCAGGGTAGGAGCAGTGGCTCTTACCCAACTACGGCAGAGGCTTCAAGCACTCAGCAAAGTGAAACGAAACGTGCATACATTCTGTCGAATCACGCATACAACATACAGAGCAGCATTCGTTTCCACAAAGAACAAGCACAAAACAAGCATCCGAACCCCACATAATTGATTATAAGGGGCTACTGATAACCTTCAGGAGCACGTAGCGCTCCCCGCACAATTTTCCCGGGAAGGACTACTGTTGCGCAAGGCTTGCGACGCGGGTAGTAACGCCTCTATAGTCTTTCCTATATAAAAGAACCAGCATAGCAACTGGTTCCATTGTTGTTGTAGTACCGCTATGGTTACCCCACGCATAGCTAGGACTCCCGAGAACAGCGTGCATACGTGGAGCGGCGAAGGCAAAAAGAAACACCAATACGACCCGCGGCCGCATTACTGCCAAAACCAGCTGCTAAATTTCCACTACTCCCTTTAATCTCATTACTCTAAGTTATCATTACTACCATTGCTCTAAGCAATTAAATCATTGCATACCCACTTCAGCAGTTGTAGTGGTCGTTTTCAACAGCTTCGCTGGACATTCACTTACGCAGGGCCAGGATGGCCTGTCAATTTACTTCTCTTAATGTCAACTAGAATATCAGCTATCGCCGTTTGCTCTCTGATGCACACTGCTCTCCTCGTGTCTTTTAACGTTACGCCTAACTTTTTTCGCTCCATCGCTCTTTGAACGGTCTTTCACTTTTCCTCGAGCTTCATTTAAAAACGCCCAAGTTCTGCCCATATGTTAGCACGATACAATGCAATGATTCTGCACTTTTCTTTTCAACGACAGCGGTAAGCTCCCTGTCGGGATTTTGTGATGTCTCCCGTATGCACTCCAAGCCATTTTTATTCTTTAAGTTACCTCCTCATGATCAGTGCCGCCTGGGAGTAATTCCCATAATTCACCTAAATGATTCTCCTGCTTCAATGAATAAAACAGCGTTTTCCTCAAAAAGTTAACTGCAATGCCCATGCATGTCGTCGGACATTTTGAAAATTAATATTTCGAAACTGGTTCAGTCCTGAGAATTCGCTCCAAGTGGATACGCCTTACGAGCTCAGCGGCTATAATTCTTAGAGTGAAAGGTGTGCCGTAAAATATTTACTTTAACAGTTGTTTAGCGTAATTATGTTAATTATTAAATTAGGTGTTTTTATATATTCTGTAAGTAATGGCCGCGTCATCGAGAAGTTTAGATCAAGGATTAGAATTGTGCTATCTGCCACAGGCAATTTTTAAAAATTTGCTGCAGCTAAAATGACACACCCTGCATTTTGTAACTAGTACTGCACTAAACACAAATTTCCCACCAGGCAACTTCGCTCTGAAAAAAAAAATTTTTTTTCTGACGCTAGCCTGCGAAGCTGTACACACATTAGAAAAGTGTGAAAAAAAAGCGCTCAACCTTGAACTCGGCCGCGCAACGCCTGAAACAGTGAAGCTGGGCGATCGTAGCCCAGCATTTTCCGGACGGGCGCGCGAACTCTTCATCTTATTACTCATGATG
>NC_051161.1:135987094-136009054 GCF_013339745.2 Dermacentor silvarum | reverse complement strand
AAAACAGGGCATGTTGTGCGCGCCACGATGTTTGGTACGGTGTTCCAGCACAGATTGAAATTAGCCTTATTAATGAGCGCTCGTGCTTTGCCGTTTGGGTGGAAACAATGCGACGTGAAATAGTCCGAACTGTACTGTAATCAAGTATATTTCGTTCGCGCAACGCCGTCCATTGACGTGCATCTACTGCATGGCGTGTCGGGATCGGCGAAAATATGCGCGGGGCGTTTTGCCGTTAGAATGTATTCTGCTGCGCTGTTCGCTTCAGGATCGAGTGCCCAGAGTCTGCTAACACGCCGTGCGGTAGATACGCGCTGTGGCGCGATAATAATAAAGAATTGCAAGGGCGTATATGTGATTCTATGTGATAGGTGAGAAAAAAAAGGGGTGATGCCAGCGAATGCTGTGAAATCATCAGGTCATGTGTGGTTTGTTTTCCGCCGGTACGCGCGCGG
This sequence comes from Dermacentor silvarum, assembly GCF_013339745.2. Taxonomy (NCBI): domain Eukaryota; kingdom Metazoa; phylum Arthropoda; class Arachnida; order Ixodida; family Ixodidae; genus Dermacentor; species Dermacentor silvarum. The sequence goes on along the minus strand of NC_051161.1, from coordinate 136,008,599 downwards.
TGAACATTTTTTTATTTTTTTAACCATGTTCTCCCTTCGACGCCATCGAGTGCTTCGCGCAAACGCCTTCGCGTAGGCGGTCTATATTCACGGAAAAGGCAGATTCTGTGGGATTCTATGTTCTGCTTTAGTGGGATGAAATATTCAAAATAATGTCATCGTGTGAAGTTTCAGCCTTTGGCCCTTCAGTAACTGATTGATTTAACTAAGTTCCAAAATCAGTAAAGGAACGAGATGCTTGGGCATATTTGCCGTGTCGTCCCACTGTGATTCCAGTGGCATGTAGGTGTTATCGACAAATGTCGAAAATTAGCAAGGCTTTTTATGACATAGAAGTAGACAGCTATATGTCAAGAAGTTATTTTTGCTTTGAATTCACACACTAAACAGGAGAGAGAGTGAAAGGGGAGCGTATCCTTGTGAACTAAATGACGCTTTGACATAAGCTTGGAACAATGGTTTGTTGGTGGAGCAGTTCTGTGGAATACTTAGAGAGTAAGCAAACTGTAGTAGCAGCAGTTAGACGGGGAGTAAAAAAATACAACACTGGTTTTATATGAACGAGCTACCTTTAAGATATGGCCGCAACAGTTCAGTAGATGAGAAAAAATAATTTTAAAATTTAGGAGAGAATCTAAAAATAAATTATTTGCCCACCTCACACTGCCAGTGGCAAGAGCAGCTATGCTTTAATGTTTGCAATCAGTCATTTATATCCACCCATTTATGTCGGCATAATTGTCCATGTAGATGTTTTGATTGTTGATTTTGACTTATCGTGGTGTCACATTTTAATACTGACATCTGTTTTCAGAATCAAAATGAGCCTAGAGACACCACAGCCGGAATGCGAAAGGTGAATTCTTTGGCCATTCATCGTGTAGCGTCACCATGATCAAATGCACTGTTGCCATGAGAATGTATTGCCGGGAGGTATTCTCCTTAGGATTTAGTAAAAATGGTAGCATGAAGTGTCTCCTCTGCGATTTTGCATAGCCTTTAATTTGCGAGTCGATTAATTTATTTGATGAGGTGGGCAGTTGGCACACCCTGCCTTTGTACACATTCAGCTGAGTAGGTCTGGGACACAGCAAGTGAATCTGTTGTGTAGTGGTAATTGCATTAACGTCGACAGTTGTCTTCCTGTTTGAGCTGATACTGCTGCTTCCCAACACAAGCAGCAGTTGCCCAAGATGGCATGAAAGAGGTTCATTGAAGAGTGGCACATACCCTGAGTCACATACCCAGAGATCCAAGCAGGTCCATCAGATGGTTATTAACCCACTTCCCTCAACATAGCAGCCCTACCCATTAGGCCACCGACCACCAAGTGACACAAATTGGCTGGAAAATAGAGACAGACACCCGAAAGTATGTGAAGTATCCTAAAAAGGCTACTTGCGTTGAAGTTTTCGATACTTTGGTTTACTTACTATTTTATTTTGTACTGGGTGAATCCTTGTTTTTCTGAAGCACTTGGCATCTTAACAGCATAACAAGCTATGGCATTAGTTTTAGTTGTTTTTATTAGTGACATTAGTTGACATTTTAGTTCTGGAGCAGGCAGTATTTCAGTGATTTATTTGGAGTGTGGCTGATGTGTAAATGTGCTTAAAATCCCTAAACTACCTCACTAATATTTACCTAAACGTGCCGTTTCACATAGGTTGGAGAAATGCTCATTCAGATGATCCTGGCACAGCTTGCCATGGTGGACCAGGCAAGTTTGCAAGGGCCTTGATTCACCATGTGTTCACAAAGAAGAACCTCATGGGCCATTCACTTCTCGGAAACACCACCACCAATAGGCAAAAACAGGCTCTTGGCCTTCTCAGGGTCAACACTGTTATAGGCAAGTACCATACATCCTTTTTCCCATTGCATTTTATCATTCACATTTTGTACTTGGAATTACCAGCTTGCTATTAGCACAACAAATAACTTTCAAGTAGCCTGTGTCTGCAACTACGTGCTACAATAGCCTACTATTTGGAATGAATGTTCACTTCATCTCAAGTCTCTAACGCCTCCATACTAAAGTGCTAAATTTTAAAAGCAGCCTTAACTGCCAGAAGTTATTGGTGGCTCCAACTGACAAAGTTAGGTGTATTTGCGCATTAGTTGCACTACTTGACTGTCATTGCAATGAATAGTTGCAATGAAGCAGCTACCAATCTGTGAAGCACGCTACCAATCTGGTGGTATAGAGGGTGTGCTTAAGTAGCCTGAAAGTGTTATCATTGTGGAGAAGCTATGCTCAAGTGCAGTTACTGCTCAACTCGAGGGACAACACTTCCACCAAATTTCAGCAATCAAAATGGCCCTCCAGATTCTGTAATGCAAAACATAGTGGTTTCACCTATTTCAACAGACCACATTGAATTAAAGTTGCTCCTGTCTTGAAGGAGGTCCATGTGGTGGCAGACAGTAGCCTTAGGTGGCAGACAGTAGCAGACAGTAGACAGGGAGCTTAATTTACGGGGCATAATTGTTGGGTTGTTTCGATCAAAGCAACAATAGGAACAGTTGCCAACTTCGTTGTCAACATTGTTATGTTTAGCAATGTCTATTCATTCTAGGCACTCAACCTATTAAGATCCAATTTATCACATTGTATTCTAAGATGTGGAAAAAAAACAAAGGTATTTATTTCACTTTTCCTCACGTTCCCATAAAATGATCAGTGCTCGATAGGCCCTTGGCAGCTACTATATAAAGCTTCTTACAGAACATGAAGCATGTCCACAGCTCCCACTCTGAAATTGTTGCAAATGTCTCCTGCTTTCTTACTTCAAGGACGCACTTGCCTGTTTTCAGCGTTATTATAAACCAGTGGTCAAGTACTATAGGTTTAGCTTTATTAAAGATTGAATGAGCTTTGTAGGTGTTCATGTTTAACCCTTTGAGGATCACATATTTTCTGGAAATACGTCCCCCAATTTAAGCATTATATTGTTATTCTGGATTGTTCTTCAGAGTGACGTTTCGAGAAAAAAAATGGGTAAATAATTTTTTAGGTCACAAAGTGACAAAGGTTTCTTAGTGTGCACAGTTTTACACCATGTTTATTGTAGCATGCAGGGCAAAATAGCGTAATCACATTTTTAAAATGTAATGACACTCACAAAACATTAAACTAGGTGAATACTCCCAAACTACTGCAGTGATGGGCACCATAGAGTAAAGAGAAAGATCAGTTTTGGAAGAAGCCAAGGGGCAACAGCACAATCAGGGTTTTTGTAGAAGTCACAGAAGGTTACAGAATCTGTAATGTGATGCTTGGGGACACTTCATTCTTAAAAGGCATGCTTATTTATATGTTCTTTCGCCGCCTCATATTTATGGTCGTGACCACACAATTTGTTTCCGCCACTCTACATGCATGGCAGTGACCCTCAAAGGATTAGCAGAGTCAGTCCACTTGCATATTTCGCTTGTAAGACTGAGCATTTCTTCATATTTCTTCTTCGCATTTTTTGTGTTAGTGCAACCAGGTTGGCGCGCAACTGCAGTAAATCCTCGTTATAAGCAGTAATTTCTTTTAAGTAGAGAGGCATAAGAATGGCTATCATAATGTGAGAAGTACACTCCAGTAGCATATGAGCTCGTAAAACAAATTCAGATATACCATACTCAATTCTGGTCACATAACCGTATTTGGAGCAACTCCTGCAAGGAAAAGTGCAATAAAGTGCTGCACATTTTGATTATGAATGTTGAGAGAACTAATTTTAGTTGTCCGTAGTCTACCATTAAGTTTTTTCACCAACAGTATGAAGTCCTTTTTCCACCATTTTGTTCCTAAGCAAGCAACGTTCACATCTTTCACACCAAGGATATTCATGAAGTTATTCTGCCACAGTGAGCTTTTCCTGTTTGCCTTCTGCATATTGTACTAAGTGGAGTCCTCCGGCACCACTCCACTTTGAAAGCTGGTCATTCTCTAGAATTGAACTCGTGAAAACTTTGAATAAACAAAACAAATGAAACAGTTTCATTATAACAGGGCGTACTGTATGTCGCACTTTTGCATGTGGAACATTGATCTTAAACCTCATGCTGTTTTACCGTTTTTTTACAGGCTTTACCTGTCACAAGTTTCCCGGGACAAACATGGCGTACATTAAGAACACTCTGGCCTCACTTCTCGCAAGGGACCTGAAGTGTCCAGAAGAGCCCAAGTCTGTGGGCAGTTCAAGTGTTGTGCACTTGCAGCCCTCAACATTTTTTTTATTATTATGATGTTTCTAGTCACCTGAAAAGCGCAGGTTGGATGGTTCAGACACAAGTACTGTGTTGTGATTAATAATTAATTGCACAAGTGTTGCGCTTTGTATTTTAGTACATTTTTACGTAAATTTTTCATATATTTCTACAAAAGATAGTGTTTCTTGACTATTTTATTTCATAGGTATATCGGGTCATTTCATGCCAAGACTGTTCCATGACGGCACACCATTTCAAGTTTGTCTGATAAAGTAAAAGTAGGCACAGTGAGAAATTTTCCCGAAAATTAGGTTTCATACCTACACCGGAAAGTGGAATCTGTGCTATTGTCAGAGTGGTTCTGTTTAAGAAAAACTGCATATTAACATATGTTTGTAGTAATGGTTTTTTTGCTATTTCAAAACAGTAAAAATTAAGAGGTAAAAGTTTGCTTAAATTCAGAGTGCGACAACAGTTCTTGGGCAAGGCAGCGATGTGCTTTCGTTCATGTACGCATGAAATCTGATTTCTTGCAAATTCTTTCATTCTAACTTGTTTTGCGGCACTCAAAAATGAAAAAAAAATTTTCCTCGTGCCAGTTCCATTTAAGTCTTCCAGCAGGTAACTAATGGCCACGGTCTATCAGATATAAATCTTTAGTCAAAGTGAATAAATCGCTTGGTATGTAATGACCTGCCCTGGAACCTAGTAATCATGGCAGAAAACGCAACTGGATCGTGCAACAAGCAGTGCAGCACAATAAACTGCTGCCATGGCACAACTTATTGTAATTACTGTGTCGTTTCAGAGGTAGATAACGTTCAGTAAAATGGGCAAACACCATTTAACCAATAAATAAGTCTCAGTGGGCTCATGCAAATTGTGCCATGATTATTATGTTACTGGCTACCAAATAGAGAAAGCAAGTACATTTTAAATGTTATTTACTGTAATGCTTGTATATTATTTATTTTCTATTTATTTCAATTTTGAGAAATGTTTTAATTTAGGGCCACACAAACTTTACACCTCTCAGTATTCAATTTCGTTATTGTATCAAGCTGCTGGCAGTTTGTAGATTGAAATAGGAATTTTTTGATCTCAAGGCACACATGGCTGTACAGTTAACAAATGTTTGGCTTCAATAAACAATTCATTTAAAAAAATGCTTTTTGTCCACATCAATTTTGAGCTGTTGATTTCGTGGAGTATTGATTTTGTGTGTTTAGCTAATTCAAAAACTGGCATAATGGTTCTGTTAGCAGCTCTATAATATGTTTTATTACAGGCTATATCTAAAAGTGTGGTTTTGATCCCTGGGTGACCCAGGCCTGCAATACAGAAGTGCCTGCATTTAAGTTTGCCCCTGCAAGGATCACATCAATATGGCATCAATGGTAATGCTATGAGACTCAACGTAGCTCAGCAGTATTTAAAGTCTAGTGCAGTTTTCAACACTACTCACCAAACAGCATATTTCAGTGGGCTCTCAAGTGATTTCAATAGTGACGTTCAACACTGCTCCAATAATATTTAAATGGTGTTGCAATATTGACTAACATTGCACGTTGGGCTTGTTGGTGTAACCCTAATCGAGGCAAAAGGCGTAGTGCATCAAAAACAGGACACAAGAGGAAGAACACAGACAACACACACGTTAAGCGTCAAACGTGTGTGTTTCTGTGTTCTTCCTCTTGTGTCTTGTTTCTGATATGTAGCGCCTTTTGCCTCCATCAAGCAATATTGACGTTTAACACATCCAATAATACTTCAATGGGGTTTCAATATTTATGTTCAACAATGCTTCAATAATACCTCAATGGGTTTTCGATATTGATGTTCAATACTGCTCCAATAATATTTCAATAGGGTTTCAATATTGACATTCAACACAGTTCCAACATTATGTCAAAGGGGTTTCAATATTGGCATTCAACGTATTTCAACAATGTCTCAACAGGTTTTCAGTATTGACATTCAACACATCTTCAACAGTTCTTCAATGGGCTTTAAATATTGTCATTCAACATATTTTCAACAATCCATCATTGACTTCTCAAATTGAAACGACCCAATGATGTTTCAACAAAATGTCGCGGGCCAATTTTCAACACCTGTCAACAATTTTCTCAATAATGTTTCAACAAAGCCTTAATGTGCTTTCAATGCTATTTGTTGACATTGACCAATGACTTTTCAACAACATTTCAACAATTTTTTTTGTAAGGGATGGGTCTATAATTCTTTAATTCTTTAACTTCTCCCTTCTTATGGATGAGTATAATGTTGCAGTTCTTCCGGGTTTGTGGTACACTTGAAGTCCTGAGGCGTTTCGTATAAAGGGCCGCACGCTTTTCAAGCATGATATCTCCTCCATCTTTGATTAAATTGACGGTTATTCTATCTTCTCCAGCAGATTTTCTCCTGGTCATGTCTTCCAAGGATCTTCTAACTTCATCGCTAGTTATCGAAGGAGCCTCGGTATTCTGATCATCACTACTTCGTATGAAAGTAGCTTGGCTGCGCTTGAATTCAGCTGCTCATCAATCCTAGCCGCTACGTATTAAGGGCGAGTAATAAGCGTGTCACGAAGAGTAGGAATATGCTAATAGATTCTGTAGAATAAACACAGGAAGAAAAGCATACGACGAGAAGCAAGATGCTGCTATTCTAGCAAGTCCTTCATACCGCGTATGCTTGCTTGGCGGTTGTACTAATTAAGAATGAAGCGACCAGAATAATTTTTCATTAATTCAAGGGCATGAATCAGATTCTCGGAGCTGGGGTCCCATACCGCACATTCTAGCTTGCTGTGAATTAATGTCATCTACACGAGTAAATTTAGTGAGACAGGTGCGTGGGAGAGGTCACGGCGGATGTACCCAACTACCCATGCATGCAATTGGCGTTATCAATTATGGAACTAAAGAAAAGAAGAAAAGAATTATGGAAAAAAAAGAATAAGAGAAAAGAAATTTCAATAGCCAGCGTCGCTCCTCTTCTTATATAGGAGTTTTTACCAGATTGTGAGTATTCGCCTGGCAACCTGTGGTGTGCGCGTTCGCGAACGCATAGCCATAGCCCTATCCACATGCGGTCACGTTGTGATCACGTTTGGTCGCGTTGTCGGCTCCCGTCGCTATTTCTGTGTTACGCGGTCGGTGTGGCTTTCGTGTTCGGTAATGTGTGTCAATATAGATGAGAAGAGGAACGTTTCACCAGTTTTCAGGGGCTTTCAAAATCAAGGTTCTGGAGTCTACTGCAGTCAATGCCAACAAGGTTGCTCTGTGTCAGTTGGGCGTTTCATAAAAGGGATCGGTTAGCAATGCCCTTGACGGAACTGATGACGATGCTCTGCGGGAACCGGAGAGCCAGGATCAGTCATCATCCGATGAAAGTGGATAGTTCCGGCTAATGAGACCTGTGCCGTTTGTATGCGCTGTTTTCATGCGGAGACAGACACGCCAACAGGAGCATGGATCACGGAAAAGCGATGCAGTAAATTAAAAGTCAGTATGTTGGCTCTTTTTAATTAAGAATGTTTGCCCCAATTTTCTCCCCTTCAAGGTCTGGGGTTCCCCTATATTCCGGTATTTCTAGTAACCCCGAACCTAAAAACCATATAGACTAATGGGCTACTAGTAAGCCATGCGTGAAAAGGTAGTGTAAAAATAAGAATAAAAATAACATGATATAATAACTAATGCTAGCAAAAAGCACAACTGCGCATGGCGTATGGAGACGCGGTTCGCATTTCTGGGTGCCGGTGTGAGAGGTTACTGCTTGGTGGGCCTTTGCTAAGCTCCTCGACTGCCGGCGCAATAAATTCGTTTTGTTTTATTTAAAACTACAAGGAATGTATATCATGGCAAGTTTTAGCAGATGAGCACCTTCCTATACAAAGGAATAGATTATCGATATGACACTATACAATTAGCGACGCAGGCACCCCGGAGAGACTCCACCATCTGCACTAAATAGTGACCGCTGTTTCGTATACTCTAAAAAAGCTCCCATACTGGAACTGATTAGTCAATAACTATGCGAATAACAAAATCGTCGTCACAACTGCCTGTTACTACAAGTGAAACGCGAGCATAGCTAGTGCGCAAGAATAAAAACTGAGCCCAACTACAAAAGGGAGACAACTCCCTCATAGCTGCAGTGATATGGTGGCATTTTGTTGAGAAAAGACTGAAAGACAGGTGCGTTCGCTCACCTCAGCAACTCGAACAGGGTCATTGCAGATCTCATCGTGGTGCAGGTCACTGTCGCAGGCTGTAAAGTTGTAGCCGAAACCATATTTCTGGAAGGACAGTTAATACAGCGTTGACGTCGATTACTCTTTCCAGCTGATTCTTTTACCAAAGAGCAAAATACTTGTAGCCAATGCTACCAAGTATTTTACCTGCAGGGAACTTGAATATTACCTCACGACAGTACAAAGAATACAGATCTTGCTCAAGGCACCCAAAAAGGTGAATCGACACCTTTTGCTTGCATTTATAGAGTGAGCATGAAAACGCCCACAAATGGTGAATTTAGTAGATTTATTATAGTGTTTTTTACTTAAATTTTGCTTGAAACTGGTCTGCTGCATTACAATGGGTCAAGGCAGAATATTTTTTAACATTTGTTAGCACGTTAGCACTTTCAAATTGTCATTTCTGCTTTGGTTATTTCTTGAAATTGTTCAGTCTCTCCGAAAGTGTCATTATAAGTTGCGGGCACTTTGTGCTATTGACGCCAGAACTATATTTGCGAAAAATATAGTCTTGAAGCCGGGGCATATGACTTGAAATTGCCACTAATAAACTATAGAAGTACCTTTGGCCAGCTCATTTGCGCATGCAGTTAAAACCTTCATAAGTGATATTGCGAATTATATGGAATATGAAAAATTAAATTCGGAAGAAAAAAGAACTACAGAACTAAACTCACGATGTCTCTTGACGGTAACGCGAATAGCAATCGAACAATGTAGCTACAAACCACATTCTTGACGTCTCGTTCATTTAACACATGTAGTGGTGATTCTGAAACATTCCTGATCCGGCAGTATGCCCTATCCTCCGATATCGCCCCACTTTGCTATGACACTCGCTTGCCAAGGTCTGCCATTAGCAAGGAGGCATTACGACGACTGTATGACGCTGACGCAGTGAAGATGGAATGAGGAAGAAGTAATGATATCGATGGAACGACAAAGGCGTATAACTATACGATGGCATAACGACGAATGATATGTCAATTCTTGAAAAAATAAGGATGGTAGAAGGATGATAACGTGACGATGACGACATGAAAACAATGACGATAATGGTGGGACGGCGATGGTGTGACGATGACGATATAACGACAACCGGATAAACCATACGGGAATGATGATGATCGCACTAAAAAATCACAGCATATCCACGAGGTGAATGATGGTGAGGTGGTCGAAGCTCCGGAGGTTATGGGTGATACCGTTAATCCTCCGAGAAGTTCGCCCGATAAGATCATCATGCAAACACGTGAGGTACGGTGAAGAAAACTTTTATTCAGATGTCAAGTTACCTTTATATACTACGCACTTGTGGTCGAAGAAGTGTAACCGCGGTGAGGTTATTATTGAACCAAAGTCGATCACACACGTCGCAACTGTGGCCAAACGAATGAGCGAGAAATTCCCGCTCGAACCGCGCGTCGGTCCTTGAATGTGAGACCGCTGCCGCCGCTTCGTCACCACTTCCCGCGCACGAGCACCATCCGGGTCTGCCCGGCGCCGCGCTCGCTTAGCCGCCGCTTCCCGCTCTCGCCTTTCGGGGTCCGCTGCTCGCAGTGCACGTTTCGCTGGGGCGTCATTGGCGCGCACCGTCTCGGGATCCGCCAGGCGCCGCGCTCGCTGAGCCGCCGCTTCCCGCTCTCGCATTCCGGGGTCCGCTGACCGCAGTGCACGTTTCGCCGCGGCGTCATTGGCACGCACCGTCTCGGGATCTGCCAGGCGCCGCGCTCGCTTGGCGGCAGCTTCTCGAGATCGCACTGCGGGATCCTGCCGAAAAGCACGAGCCGCAGCGGCCATCCGTGCCCGCCGCTGCGCATCGTCCATGCTCCACCAACGATCCGACACGTACGGTGACGATCCAATAAATGAGAGAGGCGCTCGCTCCCCGCGCATCCCCGCGCAGCAGCCAATCGGAGAGCAGCGGCACTTCCAGCGCCATCTAGTGTCGATTCACACAAGGGCCATATTGCACACAATTCTATTGGACCAACACCATCTAGGGAATGAGACGAGAAATGGTGATGACGACACAGATTGTGTACAGCGCCATCTAGAATATCGTCCCTGAACTGCAGTTTGTATGTACTTCTATGAGACAGCGCCATCTATTGCATTATAGGGGAGATACTGCCGTTTACTGCCGGGAGATACGCCGGACAACGGAGACGTGACAAGGTTAGACTAAGAGGAGCTACGCCCCTAAAAGTCGGCATGGTGACGACGGTGTAACAACGGATGCCGCCGCCGCCGCCGCCGCCGCTGCCGGTGTCCGTCGCAGCTGTCGCAAGGCTCCTGCCCACTATGGGGGATTGGCCAAGGAATGGTTGTCTTCACTGAGAAAAAGATTAAGGAGATGTATAAAAATTCTGCCTACATTCCACCCTGTGAAAATGGATGTACAGCGAGGCTGTTGCTTGTTAGACAAGCACAACCGAAGTTAGACGACGTTACACGAGCACCACCACCACAAGCGCCGTACGTGACGCGCGCACGCACGTGTGTGCGGAAGTGCCGCATACATCCTCATTCTACTAAGACCTCCACCAAGCGCAAGTACCTTACTGAACTAAATCAATGTTTAAAAGTCATCATCATCATCATCATCATCATCATCAGCCCATATTTATGTCCACTGCAGGACGAAGGCCTCTCCCTGCGATCTCCAATTACCCCTGTCTTGCGCTAGCGTATTCCAACTTGCGCCTGCGAATTTCCTAACCTCATCATCCCACCTGACTTTCTGCCGTCCTCGACTGCGCTTCCCTTCTCTTGGTATCCATTCTGTAACCCTAATGGTCCACCGGTTATCCATCCTACGCATTACATGGCCTGCCCAGCTCCATTTCTTCCGCTTAATGTCAACTAGAATATCGTCTACCCCCGTTTGTTCTCTGATCCACACCGCTCTCTTCCTGTCTCTTAACGTTAGTCCTAAGATTTTTCGTTCCATTGCTCTTTCTGCTGTCCTTAACTTGTTCTCGAGCTTCTTTGTTAACCTCCAAGTTTCTGCCCCGTATGTTAGCACCGGTAGAATGCAATGATTGTACACTTTTCTTTTCAACGACAGTGGTAAGCTCCCAGTCAGGATTTGGCAATGCCTGCCGTATGCACTCCAAACCAATTTTATTCTTCTGTAAATTTCTTTCTCATGATCAGGGTCCCCTGTGAGTAATTGACCTAGATAAACATATTCCTTTACAGATTCTAGAGGCTGACGGGCGATCCTGAATTCTTGTTCCCTTGCCAGGCTATTGAACATTATCTTTGTCTTCTGCATATTCATCTTCAACCCAATTCTTGCACTTTCTCGATGAAGGTCCTCAATCATTTGTTGTAATTCCTCTCCATTGTTGCTCAATAGGACAATGTCATCTGCAAACCGAAGGTTGCTGATATATTCGCCATCGATCCTCACTCCTAATCCTTCCCAGTCTAAGAGCTTGAATACTTCTTCTAAGCATGCAGTGAATAGCATTGGAAAGATTGTGTCTCCTTGCCTGACCCCTTTCTTGATAGGTATCTTTCTACTTTTCTTGTGGAGAACCAATGTAGCTGTGGAATCCTTGTAGATATTTGCCAAGATATTCACGTATGCCTCCTCCACTCCTTGATTACGCAATGCCTCTATGACTGCTGATATCTCTACTGAATCGAATGCCTGAATCGAAGTAAATTGCGTCAAAAAAAGTCGCAGTGTTGCCCGAAAGGCGAAGCGTCAATTGCAATAGCAAATTTACTAGTAGAGTATACAGAGTAAGGGTAGTAATTTTATGGGCTGCATAAACTTGGACACATTCGCTTACTAACTGAATTAACAAGCGTGGTGTCAGCGCGCTCAAGAAAGCATGAATAGATGATACTCGATGACCGCAGACACGCACTGTCAGAACGCTGGCGGGAGCGCGCGCGGCGGCAGTAGTGACCGAAGGTTCGTGTGGTCTAACGCTTCAACGGAAACTGAGCGGCGAAAGCACGGCGCATACAAAGGTCAGAGCCATGTGGAAATCGCTTTCAAGATACAGTGTGCGCGACAGCCCTCAGCCACGGAAAGTACAAGTACGCAGTTCTTGGCAGAGTAGAAGCCGCGCACCCTCCCTCCCGCGCTGCCGCCCCGCTTTCCTCCTTTAGCGTGGGAGATTGAGTCGCCAGTTCCCCTTGCGCCGGGTCGCAAGATACGCATTTAGTGCCGCAGCTAAACGTCGCCTCCCCTCCCTCCCTCCCTCCCATCCCCCCACGGCCTTTCGCACGAGCGGATACGTCGTGTTTGCTCTCCGCCGTGCATCCGCTCTCCGTGAGAGCGCGCAACCCTTGCGCGCTTTCACTCGCACATACAGCAAACGGCGCGCGGGGACGAGTTTATCGCCGTTGGACTCTATTCGGAACCTCACGGCGACGGCGACGGCAGGAATGCGCTTGCAGTGTCCATATAACTGCTATTGCAATAAGATGCGTAAAGTATGACTCGCACACAAGCTGCAGATATGGTAGCTTCGGATTGTTATTGGAATATACGGGAAAACACAAATATGTTACGCGGAAACTGAAAGACAAAGGCATTTTCTAGCGCCCGTTTGAGGTCTGTCTGAGTACCTGCGGCAACTAGGTGGCGGGACCGTTTGTAGTACCGCTTGTGATTGCTGAATAAATCAAGCATGCTAGGTGACCATTTGTCAGCGCCCAGTTTCAGAGGGGATGTCCTTAGAGCATCATCACCTTCGTGAGTGTTTGCGATAATGTCGACTACGGTGCTGCACACGGTGTGCGACAGATGCAACGGGCAGATGGGTGGCGGTACCATTCTACGCACAAGCGTAGATGGCCCGTGTGTCAATTCGACGAGTTTATGTTTATCACCGCCAGGCAAGCAAGCGCCGGAGGAGGAAGGCTTCTGTAGGTCGCGCCCTTTCCGCGCCCTTTCCGTTTGTGCTTCGTCACCGCACTGCTCGCTGTGCACGCTCCCGGTGTCCGTACGCTTGCGTGTAACCCGTGTTGATGAAGTAAAACATCACTGTAACGTTTTAAATGCATAAGCATTTCTATGCCTACTCAACGCGGAAGATTGTCCGTCCGTCACCTAAGAAGGATCGCCAGAAATACATTGATTTATAAAGCAAAATAAGTTTCAAAGGAAATGAACAAAATTGCTGGCACTCCTATAATCGAGAGTAGATGTAAGCATGAAATGGCGTATTTTGCGGCCTGTGGTACCGCCGCCTTCAACCACTTTTTTTTTTTTTTTTGCTCCAACTGTGCAGTGCGCTCAGCGTTTGTGGCTACTTTTTCTTGTCGCGATGATGTGGTCGGCTGTAAATGTGCGGCCTTATGTAGGTGCCCGCGGTACACCGGACGCTGCCGGTTTGGTCATGTAGCGTTGGGCCATCTCTCGAGGTGGCGCAAAACCCGCGCTGCGAATCACTCACGGACCGCTGGCGTTGAAAAGAGCACAGGCAACCCTGTCTCAGCGCCAAAAGATGACAATCAAGTGTACGATGTATGGTGCCCTGTATCTGCGTTTTGTTACCTATCAAGTTACCTATCGAGAAAGGAGTCAGGCAAGCAGACACAATCTCTCCAATCCTTTTCACTGCATGCTTAGAAAAAGTATTCAAGCTCTTAGACTTGGAAGGCTTAGGAGTGAGGATCAACGGCGAATATCTCCGCAACCTTCGGTTTGCAGATGAAATTGTCCTAATTCAGCAACAATGGGGACGAATTACAACAAATGACTGACGACATTAAGCGACAAAGTGTGAGAGTGGGGTTGAAGATTATTAACGCGACAGCGTTAAGGGGCCCCGTGTCGCAGAAATTCGGCGTCGGCTTCGGCGTCGGCGCCGGAAAATTTAATACAACGCACACCACATCCCCGGTGCGTTTCGGTCGCGTGATGTGCCTTCTGTTAAGGCATTCCTTCCCCGACCGAAATGCCACCGACCTCTCAGGGCTCATGAACTTCTCGTGGCGTAACGCAGAGAGATAAGCAGTGAATGAGTTGATAAGGATGATAAGGAGTGATGAGGGCTTGTATCGGTCGCATCACGGTTGATAATGGTTCGACGCGGTTGGATAAGGCACTAGAGAGCGTTAAGGGCTTATAATGGCCGGACAACTACTGATAAGTTTAATAAGCGCCGATAAGGGTTTATAAGGGTGTATCAAGCCCGGTAAGGTTGATGAGCACAGATAGGAGTTGATAAGGATCGGATCATGTACGATCAATTTGATAACAACAGAAGGGTTGATAAGGATCGGATCGAATGCGATAAGGTTGATATCGACCGTTACCAGTCGGTATCAACCGACTGATAAAGGTTGATAATGGATTGTGCTGGTCGGATTAAGTTTCATAGCATTGATAATGACACCCGGCTCCGTGGAAATGAGCAAGTTGCATGATGCTTACGCATACTTAGTTAACTCCCAGAGGAATTTCTGCCTGAATTTTTCAAAGCGCTACATAATCAGCTTCCATGTAAGTGAATATACGTGAGAAATCATAGAAAGCAAATTCATCATCAACGAAGGTCTCATGTTTCACCATCTGCGTTTTTACGGAAAAGATGATGTGCTTCTTAACTCAGTAGTGATACAGATAGTGAGCGTGACGTGGCTTTGTGATATGCCCATACAATCGGGAAATAAACTTCAGCGACTAGTGCGCTTTAGTATTACGTGCGCCTCATTCACAATGCTGCAGTGCACCATACAATATGCATTACGAACTTGTGGAAGAAGCAGCTTTCCTTTTTCCTGTAACTTCAGCTGCGCAATAACCATCAATGTCATAAGCAACAGCTGCACGATTACGCTCATGAATGTGTATACGTGGACAGGGGCGTAGCCAGAAATTTTTTTCGGGGGGGGGGGGGGGTTCATCGGCCCGATGAACCCCCCCCCCCCCCCCCCCGGAGCGTCTGCTTTCCTCTACGTGACGTGATCGATAATAAATATCGGTAGTTTAAGCACCCTCTATGTATGTATATCAAAGACATGGGACCCCCCTCCCCCCTCGCGTGTGTGTGTGCTAGGGCACTGCACGGGCTCGGGCTTACCCGAAAGCCCGGGCCCGTGGGCCGGGCTGGGCCGGGCAGAACTGTTTTTTCACGGGCTCGGGCTGGGCTCGGGCACGGCGTGTGCTTTTTGACCCGGGCCCGGACCGGGCTCGGGCTTTCTGGTCGTGTGCATGTAACGTGCAGTGAGTTATTCTCGGGCGACTCAACTCTGAAAAACATTATTTTTCGGTCTCGGGCCGGGTTCGGGCCGGTTTAGAGTCGGGATCGGGCCGGCCTCGGGCCGGCCTCCGGCCTAGGGTAAAGGGGTGGCGGGCCGGGCCGGGCGGGTAACGTAGATTATTTCCGGGCCCGGGCCGGGCCCGGGTCTCGCCATAAAAGTTTTGATCGGGCTCGGGCGGGCCACCCAACGTAATAACGGGCCCGGGCCGGGCCCGGGCTGAAAAAATCGGCCCGTGCAGTGCTCTAGTGTGTGCTTGTGAAGAAATTAAGTAAAAGTAATGTAAGCTCAGTAAAATACAGTAAGTACGACAGGTACAGTGGGCGTTTGGAGCAACCATCTCTCATCGCGCCACTGAATGGACCAGTCTTCGAAAACGCATCATTGAGACGACCCGCCCGATCGGAGAAGACATCAGTAATTGTTAATCTCCGTTAAGCGTAGATGGCGTTGTCCTCGTCGGGGCGAAGTGAGTTTCACAAGTCAAGGACGGATATACACGTGAAAATGCACGAGTGACCATGCAGGCTATATACCTACTCCCATAGCAATAGCTTGTTCGCAGCGTCTTTGCACTAGAAAACTGAAATACGCGCAAAAACGAGTAATGCTTTTTTTACGAAGCTTTCGTCGCCTTGCATTTCCTGCGGCAACTGCATGGGCCGCTGTGTCTTCCGCTGTGTGCTAGCGTGCAGCCGTCATTTGCATTTACGTCAACAGATTCAGAATTGTACAGAATATTTCACCGCACTGCATAGTTATGGCATGTGTACGCATTTTAAGTAGTGCGTGCGAGTCATTTCTGCTTCACTTAGGCCGGTGCAAACAGGAAGCGGCCTTGTACCTCACAGAATCTCGACTGATTGGTGTACTAGTGATGCAGGAATGAACTCCGGTCTTGTTCAGTGCATAGTGCACATAATCAATTTCTCAGGACGCGTGAACTCCGACGAGAACTGTCAGCGCCTGCAACAACAGTTTACTTACGCTGTACTGCGCACATGTAGCTTGTCGGCTGTCTGTTTCGTGCATTCTGTTGCGAGTCGGTGGAATTTCACTGCTGGCATCAACCCTCTGGTGTGTACATTGCTGGTTTAGGATTCCACAACACAACAGCAACTACCAGCCTTTCGTAATTGCTGGTTTGAGATTCAGCAACACAACAGTAACTACCAGCCTTCCGTAGGGGCGCAATCGCAAACGAGAGACGTTTTGCGCTGCAGACTATAACAGGCGGCGAGCCCAATTGGTCTCGGACCGATTTTTTTCGCCATGGCGAAGCGGAAACGTGGCGGAAAGTCGTTCTGCTCGACCGGAAGCTACACTAGCATGTAAGCTTCCGGTCGTAACATTGAACATGGCACCAAAAGTGGAGGCTGCAATGCTGATCGACGCGATCAAGAACCACCCCTTGCTCTACGACAAGAGAAGTACTAAAACGTACTGTCAGCAATACTCGCGATAGTATTCAACTTCGCGCGACCGGAGGCGCGGCAACGAAGCCAACGGAGTCGCGTGACCCAACTTCTTGCGCTTTTGCAAAGCCAGGCGAACCCACCACCACCGTTTCCGAGGTTTTCTTGTCTTCCGTTTATTCATTGTCCATTTCTAGAAAACAAGTAGGTAGAAGTATAAAAGCAATTTCTTCTTCCACTTCCATGACAGACAATAGTTAGACAGATTCCTCGTTGGCGCTCCATAATTCTCCTCGCACGTGCACGGTATGTTGCAGAAGTCGCGGGGTGCTTTTCTCGTCGCGACGATAGATTGGGAGCGTAGGTCTCACGTATAGGACGCGCAGGCTTCGGCGAGCCTCAACACAAAGGGCCAGCCCGGGTTTTAGCTTTGGTGTTCCCGTTGCCACTTTCGTGTCCTGGAGGCGCCGAAAATAATACGAAATGATGAAATGTTATTACAACTTGTAAATAAAAGCTATTAAAGAAATATAATCACGCCTAGGCAGCAACCTGTGACACAGCGCTACCGCGCCCGTGTGAGGAGAATTGCAGAACGCCAACGAGGAATTTACCGAAGGTCGCAGATGACACGCGAAACTGCGCAATGTGATCACTTTTGATGACGGTTGGGTCAGTGAACGAACATACCGCTCCAAATAATGCGATAATGAGCGCCACCACGCCGACAAACGTACGCAGACTAGATGGATGTGGACGAAAGCGGCAGCGGCGGCCGCGGTGGTAGCAAAACAAATGTGAACTTGGACATGCGCGGAAAAGATTTTCCGGCCGCTTTGGCCTCTCCACCCGCTTGCCGCTTCCCAAGTGTGAACGTAGCCTTATTCTGCCTGTTTTGCCACCTAGGCGGGGCGGATTTTTGCAAGATTTTGCCGCTTCCGCCAGCTTCGAGACCAAGTTCCTACGCGAACGCGGCCTAACCGGCACCTGAAGGGAAGCGGCGGAAATGTATACCGGAAATTTCGACCACCTGGGCACTTTAACGTGCACCTAAATCTAAGTAAACGGGCCTCGAGCATTTTCGCCTTCATCTAAAATGCGGCTGCCGCATTTGTTGCTTCTTTTGTTGCGCATTTGTTGTTTCAGAATGCGGCCGCCACATTCGCGCCCAAAACCTCACAGAGTGTCAAGGCCTTGACAAACACCGTGACAGTTTTTTTCCATATGCAGACATGATTCCCTGTAAATTACCAACCCAAACGGAAGCGCCCAGGAATGAAAGTGCAAAAGTAGCACCGGTTTCTTGAAATATGTCAGCGCGAAGCGACGAGAGCAAAGGGTGGGTTAGTAAGGGGGGGGGGGGGTGCAAAAATTTCGGGGGGGGGGGGGGTTTGAACCCCCCCAACCCCCCCCCCCCCCCCCCCTTGGCTACGACACTGTACGTGGACAAAGCTGTCGCTAGGAAACCTCGAAATAACTGTGTCCTGCGCCAACTGACACACCTAGGTGAGCGCACGCTCTACCCATGTGAAATTCTCTTATCTGATGATTGCGCCAAACAAATTCAATGGTGCCCTCAGCTGAAAACTTTCCCAATAAGAATCAATCCTGTTTATATAATAGAATAACCGTCCCCTCTAATAAACATTAAAATACCAGCCCTACTTCAATGAATGTTCTTAATTTCATCAAGCTGGGCTTGACATTCTTTGAGCTTTTATATTTCAGAATTGAGCTGTCTATTAAAGGGTAGCGTAAATGAAGCTGTTGAATTAAGAACATAGTGGTACGACATTTTCCCTGTAATAATACCCTATAGGCCTATGTTTTAAATAAACTTTTTTAAATGAGGCGCCCTTGTAAAAGTTCAATTGATTCGGCATATTTCTAGACAACTGGATTAATTAAATAGCCGAACACAATTTCTAGCTTGAGTACCCGTAAAAAAGGAGCCCGTTACATTATTTGAATGAAGGGAAGGATTACAAGCAGTATATTCGGAGGTTTGTGCAACTTTGTTGCAATAACTTCAGAAGTTGACTCAATTTATAAGCTGCGACACCTCTGAGAGCACTGCTATGACAAATCATAATACGCAACATATGTTGCAGCAGTTTAAGAACGAGGCAAAACACTATAGAGCCTTTTATACTTCGGAAATCCGCGTGTATCGACATAGCGTGCCTACATCATGCAGCTTTGAATTGCTTATTATTGGTCCTGTGAACTGTAAACTCGCCTCTCACCTCAGAATAGCATGATGAATACACCGTTGTTAAATAGTGTTTTTTTTTTTTACGACTGGACAACTCTACAGGCCAGGCTTATTCACCCGTTGACGTGCTTTGAATCGATACGCCACAAAGAAAGCAAGGCGCCGAGACGTCTGGCCATTTCAGTATTGAAGCAAGGGCGTTTAAGAATCAAACGCTTACCGTCAACAGCATTTTTGCGGAATTGGACTTCCAGCAACTTCCATATTTCCTTCGTCAATGTGGTCATGGCACCTGCATCATAACCATCATATGGCATCAAACCATCACTTACCACTTCTCATATTGGGACCTAGTACACCCCCGGTTAGTGTTAGGCAACACCTAACAACGATTGTCTCTTAGCGAATATGTCACGAACCGGCAGCCGACATTACCGAGAGCCACAAACTAAAGTCTGCCAGTTTAAATATGCCACAAAGAAGCTATTATGCCCCAGGACACTACATGTGCGTGCGTGTGTGTGTGCATATGTGCGTGTGCTTAGAGCGTAGTGACACAGAGACAGCTTACGCAGTGTTGTGATAAGGAAGTGCGAAAGTAAGAGAACCGACGGATACGTGCTAGTTTGTTCATGACTTTAGTTACGTATAGTGCCAAAAGCGGTTGATGAGAGGGAGAGGATAGCTGTTATCCTCACAGAAAGAACAACAGCACCTGTCCTCTCCTTCTAGTGCAGGTCTTTTGATTCACTACGAAGTAATAAACCTCTCTACATGACATCGCGGATCGTGTTCTTTTTTGCTTCAAAATCATCTTCGACAGTGTAGCGCTGTCCGCACGCGCACATTTATTCAACTTGTCTTCGCTTCCTAGCCCCGTGTGACGTTTTTACATCGCTTTTCGCCCACACCGATGTAGTTTACTTGTTTCCCTCTGCCAGTGAATCGTATCCGACCGCAGGATTCTGTGGTTAACAACCCAGTT
This sequence comes from Dermacentor silvarum, assembly GCF_013339745.2. Taxonomy (NCBI): domain Eukaryota; kingdom Metazoa; phylum Arthropoda; class Arachnida; order Ixodida; family Ixodidae; genus Dermacentor; species Dermacentor silvarum. The sequence goes on along the minus strand of NC_051161.1, from coordinate 135,988,281 downwards.
TTCTCGCTTACTTTTGCATAGACAGCAGTTTAAAGCTCAAAACAGGGTTCGTAGTGCCTGTCCACGCATCTGTCTCTTCTTTTCGTTACGCCGACCACCACAGCCGTCTTGACGTCGTTGTCGTTACCGAGACTTCGGCGTCAGGCCGTCTCATCTGCAGTTTGGCCATCGCCATAAACCAAAGAAACAAAGCTTTGCCGCACCACCACATGAATTTTAGCTTATGGCCCTGAAGCAACATCCATTTAAGAGGTGGACATAGTAACCTCCTCACAATAACGCGCAGCGTCTAATTTAAAAACTACTCGTCATACCATGGCCATCATTCTATTGTAGTCGTCACACAGGCTCGCGTCACATGCACATCTGCTTGCCTTATAAAAAGAGAGAGAATAGCATATTCAAATAATGGCTCTAGGCCTATTTGGGGAACTGGGTAACGGAGCTAAGTTCCGCATACTTTGAAATTTTCGCATGCAAAGCTTCATAGTGACCAAATTGTCACTTTGACGTTAGTCTGCGGCCACACCGAATACTGAAACGAGGTCGCTTCCTTAGGCCGCTACATTTCCCGCTACATTTCCCTTCCCATTCCCACAAGAGGTGGGGAATATCAGCAGTTACCCCCCACAAGTATGATGGTATAGGGGCTATTAAACATGTTATAAGCTTCCGCAAAGCTTTAACAGATGGACCAAGGTGCTTGTTTAACACAACCCTTACCAGCCGCAATCGCCTTACACAAACCGTTGGTCGATCTAGTAACGCTATCAAGAACCCTAAACGAAACTGGAAAGCTAGGTATCTGCAAAATGCTTCGCATAATGTCGATTCCCATTGTGCGCTGGAAATCTGTGTAACTTTATAGATTTTTTTCAAGTAAAAATTCAGGGTACTTAGATACACAGTTGTACCTTAGGAAGATAGAAAGCTAGCGAGCGTATGAACGCGAGATGGAAAAACAGTGACACATGTTCACAATGGTTCAAACGCGGTTATAGAGGTTCACCGCTGCGGTGCAAATGTGGGAAAATCCCAGCACCTCCGATATCTATCCTTGCCTGCACATCATCACATCATCATCATCATCATCATCATCATCATCATCATCATCATCACCAGCAGCCTATATTTAGGTACCAACTGCAGGACGAAGGCCTTTCCCTGTATCTCCTTAACCCTGTCTT